>NC_081180.1:191772239-191898958 GCF_029867415.1 Vicia villosa
TGTTTTTCGTTCAATTTCTCAACCTTTGATCCAAATAATTTCTCACCTACCGAAAATTCAAAAGTAACCACAGATGTCATCCAAATAACCCCAAATAATCATGGTGAAATAGAGAATTATTCAGGACGTGTTTTTTACAAAGAGCCATACACACTTTTTAACAAGAAAAACAACAAAATAGCTTCTTTCAACACCACTTTTGTTCTTAACATAACTCCTCAAACTTCCCCTGGTGGAGAAGGCATGGCCTTCATCATAGCTTCAGATCAAAATCTCCCCGAAAACAGTCATGGAGAATGGCTTGGTATTGTAAATGCTTCTACAAATGGAACTTCTCGAGCTGAAATTCTTGCAGTAGAGTTCGATACACGACAAAGTTCAACGCAAGACGGTCCTCCCAACCATGTTGGTATCAATATAAATAGCATCTCTTCGTTGAAACTAACATCATTGTCGAACACTAAGGTCAATCTTTCATCTGGAGAAGATGTAACTGTGAGAATTCAATATTCCAATGATATAATATCTGTTTTTGGTTCAATGGCTGAAAATTCACAAGATTCTATGGAGACCCTTTTGGTTTCTCCACCTCTTAATCTATCTTCCTATCTTAAACAAGAGGTTTACCATGTGGGTTTCTCCGCTTCAACGAGCAATTACACAGAGTTAAACACGGTAAAAGCATGGGAATTCAATGGTCTTGATATTTCAGATGGTAAAATAAATCTCTTGTGGGTTTGGATTATAGTTCCATTGGTGATAATCGTAGTTGGATTAGTCTTTTTCTTGGTTTATTTTCAAAAGAAAAGAAACATTGAGATTTCGGAAGATGCTTATCCAGAGATAGAGAATCAAATTCAACACTCATCTATGGGTCCGAAGAAATTTGAATTACAGGAATTGATAAAAGCAACAGGTGCATTCAGCCAATCGAACAAGCTTGGCCAAGGTGGATTTGGAACTGTTTATAAGGGTGTCCTTGGAAACAACAAAGAGATAGCTGTGAAGAGAGTCTCGAAGAACTCGCGTCAAGGAAAGCAAGAATTTATAGCAGAAGTAACAACAATTGGAAGCCTTCACCATAAGAACTTGGTGAAACTTATTGGTTGGTGCTATGAGAAAAAAGAGCTTCTCCTTGTTTACGAGTTCATGCCGAATGGAAGCTTAGACAAATACCTATTCAACCAATCGGGTGACGAATTTGAATTACATTATTCAAAAGTACTTGATTGGAATACTAGAAATAGTGTGATCCGTGGCGTGGCGCAGGCACTGGATTATCTTCACAATGGTTGCGAAAGAAGAGTACTTCATAGAGACATTAAAGCAAGCAACATAATGCTGGACTTAGATTACGATGCGAAATTGGGTGATTTTGGATTGGCGCGAACAATTCAAAAGAGAAATGAGACTCATCATTCAACAAAGGAAATTGCGGGAACCCCTGGTTATATGGCACCGGAATCTTTTCTAACGGGAAGAGCAACGGTGGAAACGGATGTATACGCATTTGGTGTTCTTGTTTTGGAGGTTGTGTGTGGAAAAAGTCCAGGAAATATGTATGAACAAGATGATTATAAAAATAGTATTGTGTATTGGGTTTGGGAGCATTATGGAAGGGGGAGAATTGTTAGTGTTGTTGATAAAAGGATAAGTGATTGTGAAGAGGATGAGATAGAGATGGTGAAATTTAAGGAAGAAGTTGAAATTGTGCTTATTCTTGGGTTAGCTTGTTGTCATCCAAACCCTAATGAAAGGCCATCAATACAAACAGTTCTGATGGTTCTAACTGGAGAAGCTTCTCCTCCAATTGTTCCAGTGGAAAGACCTTCTTTTGTTTGGCCTGCTATGCCTTCAATTTTCAAAGAAGGGGAAGATAGTTCTCTTATCAATGGAACAGTCTCTCCATTCACTCAACTAAGTGGTAGATAATACTAACACAGACATGGAGACCGAACACGACACAGACACATAAACACCTTCTTTTTTTTTATATATCAGTACCATGTAGATTGAATAAGTATTGATGTTACAGTTTATTTGGCAACTCTAAGCTTAAGCCAGTAATATAATATTTCTTAGTTTTATCCTTTGGTGTGTCTAATATTACTCTTCTTATTTGGGCGAGAGTCTGCTTTTGTCCTCTGTCATTTAGGAGTAGGACGAGTTGTTCTCTGATTATTCTTTGCTAAATCATCTAATTTGTATGCAGAAGTCTTGATCCAGTGAACTGAGGAACTCTAGAGTGAGGTTCCTATAAGTCACGTGAATGTCATCAACATACTCATCACAGCTGAGCTGGTGGCACAGATACCTCACACTCGCCTCGATCCCGAGTGCCTCCATACATCTCTGGTCGGGGTACCTAGTGGGTAACATAGGGCGAGCAAACAAAGCAGCGAAACGCGATCTCTGTGCATCATCTCTGAAAAATCACTTCCATGTCATCAAAGTGAGCCATCCTGAAAAAGTAACACAAGAATATCTGGTCCTGAAAAACACAAACAAATAGGTCAGTCCAGATAATAATTAAATTATGATAAAAAATAAAACCAAAACTAAATTAAAGAAGAAACCATGGGTTGCCTCCCATGCAGCGCTTGTTTAATGTCGTTAGCTTGACAACTAGACAAGGTTCTGGTCTAATGATGCACCTGTTACGAGTGAGTCCTGATGTTTTTCCTGGGATATTTGTGACTCATCGTTAGAGTAATATGTTGGACTAACTGGATGATATCCTTGAGGATGGACGGTTTAGAGTAAACCAAGTGCTTTTGAATTATGTTGTTAAGTCGCTGCAGATTTTTCTGTCTAAAGATGTTGCGAATACAAGGTCTCGGTCTGTTGGATGAGTTAGGACGTCTCTGAAGGAGAACGGTCAATTATTATTGATGGATGCTTTCTATAGGGTAGAGAGCAATGTGGCAACTAGTGATATACAAGTGGTGTGAAATTCTTGATGTTTTACTAACGATATCTACTAAGCAAGTAGCATAACTCTTAGGAGATGAAGCTCTTATGTGTGCAGGTCGGTGATAACGGTTATATGGGGTTTTGTGTGGGTTAATGACACTTGTTTAATGTAATGATTGAGATTTAGTATCCGCTTCAAATGATTGACGATTTGATGGACCAACTGGTAGGAGAGTATGTCTTCACTATAATCGAATTGAGGTTGGAATACCTTCCGATTTATGTGAAGGCTGAGGATGGTTAGAGACAGCTATTAAAAACTCGATGTAGGAATTACAAATACTTGGGTTAGTTCGTTGTGGTGTTTCTTGAGAATATTATGATTTGACCTAAGTCAGAGTATACACGTGTTGAACATTGTGATTTGAAATTCAGCGTCCAAAGAGAGAAGACTTTAGGCTAAGTTGTTAAGATGTAGATTATGGAGGCGAGTGATCCCGAGCATACTAGTTTAGGTTATAGTATATGTGAATCCATCCAACTAGATGCAATTCTACATTGGAAGGCTCCGAAGTTGGTTACGAAGACTAAAAGCTTTTTGACTTAACTAGTTATTATTTCCGTTTATTTGAGACGAGGTGAAGTGCGATATGTTGTTAATGAATGAGTTAATGAGATGAGATGGTTGGTATTAGGAAGGTTGTGAAGGTATTGAAGGAAGTGTATGGAGATGCATCTTATGTCGTTTAATAATGATTAGAGTGATGATAGCTTTTGAGGAAAATAGAGGTAATGGTATTATTGAGATTGCGATTGGAATGAGGTACAAATGTGAAAATACATGGATCCTCGATGTTGTGGGACTTATAAGAAAACCAAGGATTTCAGAATGTTGCTAAAGTCATCTACATGAATAAAATTTCAATTGGAATGGAATGGATTGAATTGTTATGTATTTGATATACTATCATTTCTTGAGGTAGAGGATAATTAGCCTTTGCGTGATACAAAGTGAGTGTGAAGTAGACTATATAATGTGCTTGGGTGATAGTGTCTCGTCGACAAGATCGAATGAGAAGGAAATTGTGGAAACATTTGTACACCTCAATGGAAATTATTATTCTATGGTGATTAGGTGACTTTGATTATAATTTTTAAAGGAACAATATTATAGTTTGATAACGATGATTTATGCCTCCATCGTAATGGTCAGCTACCTATTGACATATTAAGGAACTGATCACCCTTAATCTCTTGTTAATAGTAGACGGGATCGTATTGGATGGGATAAACTTATTTATCTTGCTGGATGGTGTGTAAATTGTTTAACGTTCTATCGAGAGGTTAGTCGTTCACCATTCCGTGCGAACCTAATGGAAAAGTGGCTAGGAAAGACTTGAGACATATTAAACAATTTGGAGACGTGAGTTTGTATGCGAGCTAACTCCACAGAGTGGAAGATTGAAGATATCAAAGGCGAACAATGATCGTCTGGTGGATATTAAGGAGAGTCATAATCTAGATGTGAAACTTGTAGATCTAGTAGTAGATAGAAGTCAAAAAGAGGACAATGACTTGATGAAGATGCTTATAGTAGCGCAGCTAAAGCGTGATGTGGCACAGTTTGTTAAGTAGTGTGACTTATCAACAGTCGAGGGTCAAACATCAGAAGCCTACGGGAATGATGCAACCTATTGGACATCCCATAATGGAGGTGGTAGGTGAAAGGTTTTCATATTATTAGTGTTGCGGCCATGTCAATAGATGTATTGATCTGAAGGTTGAGAAAACACTTAGAAGGGGGGCAAGGGTTGAATAAGTGGTTCTTTAAAAACTTGATGAAGGAAAGATAGACAGAACCAGTTATTTTTATCCTGGTTCACCTTCTCAATAAGGCTACCTCCAATCCACCCTCAACAAGGTTTTTTCCGCTCTCAACGAGGACTTAATCCACAATAATCAGAACCTAATTACACTTGCACGATCAACTGCCGTGACTCACAATACAATACATTAGCCAAACTGCTGGTGACTAACAATCCTCCACAAACCAACCGTTTTTGACTAACGAACTTCTAGGACTCAACTAGACTTAGACTTCTTAAGACTTCTGACTCAACTGGTCTCTCAAGGACTCAGTTACCACGTAACTTATGATGACAGTGTATAGTGTTGCTTCTAGAAAGCTGTAAGCACAACTGTGATATTTTACTAAGATTAAGTACAAAATAATGAACTCAGAATATGGATATAAGAATTTTTCTTCAAAGAGTTGTTCTTCACACTTGCTGATATTTCTGAGTTGCAGCGTTCTTGTGTTTTCTTTCTTGTTTTCTTCTTTTTCACTCGTTGTCTCATTTTTTTTTCTTCAAACGATCATGTGTATATATAGCTTCAGAATTTTTGACCATTATCTTCAAAGCTTGTATGCAGCATTAAATGGTTTGCGTGTTGTCTTTGCTTTTTCTTTATCCAGGGATTTGCATGTGGATAGCTTCTTCAATCAACCTTGGGAATTTTGCTTTTAGTCGTTTTGCTAATGATTATGTGTTTAACAGTTTTATTTGATTCAATTTTTGTGATCTTCTGATCAGCCTTTGTTCTTCAACTTCTGTTGTGGATGTGTTCACAGTGTTTTGGTGCAGTTTAAGAAGTTGCTTTCAACGGTATTAGTTTGAATCATTCCTTATGATCTTCTGTTCAGACTTTTATTTCATCTTCTGTTGTAGATATGTTTGCAGCGTTTTGGTGTAGTATCAAAAGTTGCTTTATGACTTGAGTTGCATTTCTCTAGCTTTTCATACGTGCCAAGTTCTGACTATTATCCATTGTTGGCAGGCAGCAGGTTTGTCTTCTATCATTGAGTCTCGCCTCCATCATTTTAGTGATGCTAAGTCTCTTATTCTTGATGTTTGTAGTAGAGAGGATAGGAGGGTCGCCGGGCGCTTTGCTATGATGGTAGAGGTGATTTGGAAAAACCGGAATAATATAGTCTGGAATAATGAACGGGAGGGATTCTCTAGATTGGGCTTGCAAGCCTTTTTCAATTGGCAATAGTGGTTTTCTTCCCAAGATAATCAGAATGGACGCTCGAGTGTTCAAACTTTGGTGGGATGGCCCCCTCCTGTTGTAGGGTGGGTAAAGTGTAATGTTGATGCCGGGTTCAATAAGACTTACAGGTCCACAAATAGAGGATGGTGTTTTCGAGATTCCATGGGTAGATTCATTATGGCCGAAACTGCTTGGGATATTGGTGTTTTGTCGCCGTTAGAGGCGGAGGCTTTGGCATTGAAGGAAGCTGTACAGCATGCTGTCATCTTGAACTTGAATTGTGTGATCTTTGAAACTGACTCTCAATTGGTTAGTAATGGTATTAACTCTACGGTTACGCGTTCGTCTGAATTTACTTTTATCCTCCTCTCTATCAAACAATTGTTAGTTTCTATTCCAAACTTTGAGGTAAATTTTATTAAGCGCCAAGCGAATATGGCTGCCGACTCTCTTGTTAAGGCGGTCAATTCATGGTCTAGGCGTAGTATATTTAATGTAATTCCTCACTGTATTGATTTCCAGTTGATAAATGATATGAGTTAAGTTTAATTTTGTCAAAAAAAAAATGTCTTTTTTTTAAAAAGAATAAACTATTTTGGTAAACCAATTTTATTTTTCGTTATTTATATTTTTATTATATTTTGAAAACAAAATGTGTGTAACATACCATGGAGTGTAGATATTCATTTAGAACTGAAATTTGACGGGAACCGTATATATTGTAGGTTGGTTAAAATTGTAAATATGATATAATAAGAAGGATTTAAAAATTGATATTTGATGAAAAGCAATTATAAATTTTAGATTTGAATTTTTTTTAGTTTTACAATTAACTCATTTGGTTTCAATTGAGTTTTGTTAACTGATCTGGATTCACGGTTAGATGTAAGCATATCTATGAGATACCAGCCTCATTTAGAATTTATTTCTCAATTTATCTTAATTTTTATTATTTATACAATAAATTTACTGAATTATTAGGTAATTAATCACTATATTGGCACATGCATTGAAGATAATTTATAGTTTTGTTGAAAATAATTATGAATTTTAAGTAGAGGAATGGAAAAAGACACCAATATATTAAAAATTTAAGATAATGTGAAAAAAAACATAAGAAAATTAAATGTTATTGATAATTAAGAGAATTAATGATAATGTGAAATAATGTGAAGTAATTAAATTAAATGTTATTGATAATTAAAAGAGTTAGTGATATTAAAAATTAAGAAAATTAGTGAATGATACAATAATGACAAGGTAAATAGAACTTTTAAAAAGGGAAATATATTGCACACTCATGTAAAAGTGGAAATATATACTATCAATAAAGTCTTGATTTTAAAATGATGGAAATTTAATGTAAATAAATTCAATGGCTTATATTAATTCAAAAATAACACTTATAATTAAATTAAATATTTCTTAAGTATAATATCACAAACGGACTTACGTAATTTTATCATGCACTAATTTAAAATTGCACTAAACTATAGAATAAGAATATGCAAGTAAATATATAAATTTTAATATTTATTAATTTATAAAATGAAATAGAAGAATAATAACCTTTCAAGCATAATACAACTACTTTGCTTTGTTCATCATGTATTCCATGCATACCGTTTTGTTTCACATTTATGTAGACTCTTCTAAGTTATAAAAATACTAAAACAAAATAAAAATTTTAAACTAAATTTTTTATAATTTAGAAGTTAGAAAATTATTTTATCATAAATTAAACGTAAGTGTTACTTTATTTTTTAATGTATATTGTTGATCCAATTTTCTTAAAACGACATTCTTTTTAAATACGGGAAAAGATGTATCTTGGATATAAACATTTTTATAAACGAAAAAAATCTATTTTTGAGAGAAATATTTTTATAAAGGGAAAAAATTATAGTTGATACAAATATTTTTAAATTAATGATTAAGTTACAAATATTTTCAAATAAGTTACAAATATTTTATAAATTTGAATAAGTTACAAATATTTTATATTTTATAAACGGAGAAAAGTTTACTGTTAATTGATTTTATAAACGGAAATAAATTACAAATATTTTATAAAAGGGAAAATACTATTGTTGATACACTTATATTAATAAAGGGAAATAAGTTACAAATATTTGTATAAATTAAAAAAAAAAATTGTTGATACAATTATATTTATAAGCTGGAATAAGTTATAAGTATTTTTATAAACGGAAAAAAGCTATTGTTGATACAATTAATTTTATAAAAGGGAATAAATTATAAATATTTTTATAAACGGGAAAAAGTAAAAGTCTAATGTTGATACAGTTGATTTTATAAACCGGAATAAATTACAAATATTTGTATAAACGAGAATAGTCAACTATTGATACAATTGATTTAAAAAACATAAATAAGTTACATATATTTTTATAAACGAAAATAAGTCTATTGTTGATACAAATATTTTTATAAACGGGAATAAGCTACAAATATTTTTATAAACAAACTAAGTCTATTGTTGATACAATTTTTTTTATAAACAAAATAAGACTATTGTTGATACAATTATTTTTATAAACGAAAATAAATTGCAAATAACTTTATAAACAGAAAAAGTCTACTATTAATACAATAATATTTATAAACGTGAATAAGTTAAAAATATTTTTATAAATGCAAAAAAGATATTGGTGATACAATTATTTTTATAAACGGAAACAAGTTACAAATATTTTAATAAATAAGAAAAATCTACTAATTATTATTATTATTCTTATATGCATTGATTTTAATGACTAAATTCATACACGTTAAACTTATAATTTTAGTAGTAGAATAAACCATAAATTCTTATATAGCATGTTTCTCGGAGGAATTCTTGGATGGAATAAACCATAAATTCACATTCTTAAGATGGAACAAACCATAAATTCACATTCTTAAAAATAATCAATAAGAAGTGAGAAAATTTTTAATTTATTTAAATTTTAATTTATTTTTTATTTGAATTCATAGAATGGTTGTCATTGTGAATGAGAGAGAAAATCTTGTATTTATTTTTTAATTAATTAAATTTTATAATTAATTGTGTGTAGAAATTTCTTATGTTTGTGTCTACCTAAAAAGTTTTCTTCTCTAATGTATATTTATCATTCGAGAAATTAACTTGTCACCCCAAAAAATGTACCTGCGACCCCTCTAAAAAATTTCCCAATTTTACCCCTATTAAAAGAAATTGAAAAACAAAGAAACTCCGAACAAAATTTATGGTATACACTTAAAAATTTCCGATAAAAAATACCGGAAATTCAGTTAACTTAAAATTTCTGGTACAACATACCGGAAATTTAGTTTATTTAAAATTTCCGGTACACCGGAATTTTAAAATTTATGGTATACCGTAATTTTCAAATTTCTGGTATGTTTAAATTTTTTGTTTTTTAAACGGTTGAGATTTTGGCGACACTTTTGGAGGGTCTGATTGTCAATTTTATGCTTGTTGTTTGTCATCTGATGTTTGTTAACTATGTTTGTTTGTTATTGATGTTATTTTCTTTATCTACTCGAAACATGTACTAGCAAAAAAGATTATGTAATGAAAAAGACGTTCGTACATAATATACAAATAATACAATCATAAAAAAATAAATCACATAGGTCCTCCACAGGAAACATCAGCCTACCTAGCTAAAATACCGAGGACCACACCATCAGGGTTAACCAGACCCATGAGGCTATCCAAGTGAACTACGATGTACTGCAGGCAGTTGTCTCGGTCATCAGTGAGAGGTGTAGGTGGTGGTGAAGAAGCCCTGGTAGCTGAAGGCCCTGGAACATCAGATGCAATGGCAAATGGGGGGCTGGCCCTAGGGTGTGACACTCTGAGTAACCACTCTAGGTATCCATCGTGACACTTCCCAGGCTGTTGAACCGCAACGGCTGTATCCATGATCTCACGGGAGGAGCTGAAGATGTGACTCTGAAACCAGCGATCAATGCCACCATCTAGAGCCTCAGGGACCGGCCGTGGGATGCCCTGTATTTAACCAAACTTGCGTAGACACCTCTCAAGCAAGTGTCTAGCCACATGGCTTTCCCATCTGGCATACCCTGAATATAAGGAGGATGGATCAAAAGGACGATGAGTACGGTGACCTGTATATGGTGTCCAGATGACATCATCCAGCGTCAGAACATCCATCCTCCGCTTGTACTCTATCAAGGGTGCCTCTCATGGAAGGGTCTGTCTAGCCTTCCACCTCATCGCACAAGGGTCAGAAGCCACACAACAGGAAGTCCCCCGCTCACAGATGCGAGGGAAGTGCTCGTAGATCCAACACTGCATAAATAAAAATAATCAAGCCCATGAAAAATATAATAAAACACAAAAAACCATGTAAGAATATATACCTGTAGAAAGCTCAGATAACGAGCAAGTTGTCCGGTGTCAGGACGAGAAGCGGCATCAAGCGCCGTGTATAGCATCGTCATAGCAGCCACTCCCCAAGTCCAACACGGGTGTCATACCCCAATTTTTGACCCTAAAATCATGCATCAATTTCATATTAATAGTTAATCAAGAGCTTCACTTGGAAATTTTGTTTGTGGTGCTGCACTCACCTCATCTCTGAGAGGGACCATCAAGCACCAATGATTGTTTATCTTGTATGCATATTATACTAACCCAAATACCAAAAATATTGCTTTGATTCTTTGTACGCTTTTGTTTTGTAGGTACTAAGCCAAGACATCCATAAGCAAGGCATTTTCCATATTTTTGACAGCATGAAATTGATTTCCCTCTTGGGTAAATCGATTTCCCTACAGCAATTTTCAACAAAATCACATTCTGGACAGCATGAAATCGATTTCCCTCCTGGGTAAATCGATTTCCCTAGTGTATTTTGCGCCAAATTCTCTTCTGGAACAGAGTGAAATCGATTTCACTCCTAGGGAAATCGATTTCGTTGAGGCGAAATTCAAAAATTTAAGGAGGGAAGCTTGACATCATTTTGGCACCTTTTTATTTGATCATTTTACCAATTTTCCATCTCATCAAAATAATTCCCTTCATTAATTCCATTTTAACCTCATTTTACCATTTTTACCATTTAAATGCCACTTTAATCACTAATTAAACACAAGTTAATTAACCAAGAGCAAATGACCAAATTGCCACTACTCTTGCTCTCATCCTATAAATAGAGGCCACTACTCTCTCATTTCTCAAGCTTGGAGAGCCAAAAAATTGCTTGCAAATTCATTTCTCACCCCTTTCCAAAACCCTCATCCAAAGTTCATTTTCATAGAATTAGTGAGATTCACATTGGATCTTGCTAATTTTGAACTAAACCTCCTACATTTCACTCTTTTCTTTGTTTGTTCATCTCCAAATTTGAAGGATCTACACACTTTGTGCTTGTTCTTGAAGCTACTCCAAGGCTTTTGTTCAAGAAGTGGTAATTTGTTAGATCCATGATGTAGATCTTTATTGCTTGTGTTCAATGCATCTTTGATGCTATATTTATGATATTTGCTGGTTTTGTGATGGAAATTTCGTGCTCAAGTTGATGTGTGACCATAAGGTGTTTGTATCTTTGTTCAAATCAAGTTTCATGCCTTTAAATGATGTTTTGCTGAAATTTACACTGATGAAATCGATTTCCTTAAGGCTGAAATCGATTTCCTGCTGTACGTAACTTGTTTTTTTGAAAACTGCACTATGGAAATCGATTTCCCCCTGCATGAAATCGATTTCCTGCTGGCAGAATGTGGTTTTTTTGCCTTTTTTATGCTTGTTTTGGTTTCCTACTTCCTCCACTTCATTAATATCATTGGATCTAGGATGTTGATAGGTTTGAAAGAACCAAATCCATAATATTAGATGAATGATATTAATGATAGTGTGAGTTGATTTTACTTTATGCATTTTATCTTCTTCTTCTCCTTTTTTTCTTTTGATCGATGAAAGTCTTAATACTTTGAGAATTCTTATGGATTCTTAGTAAAGACTAGATCGTTACCTATTTTCTTTTCGTGCGGTATTGCTTTCGGAGAATGATCTACATATCATTTCTCTCGCATGCATTAGCACATAAAGTTTTGACCGGCCTCGTTATAGGGTGATTTCTACATAAATCACTTGGCGATCTGCTTAACATAGCGCAATATTTCGTGTCCCGAATAAAAAAGATCAAATATGGAAGAGAATTGTATGCGGTTGATTTATGACTTATGGAAATTTATCGTGTAGTCGCTATGACTTTATCAAGCTTCTGATAAGTTTCCATTGAATTTAAATCCGAGTACATCCTTCACTCACCATCGATCTTCATTACTAACTTTGATAACATACTTGACAAGTTTCAAGATGGTTATCTTTAACATCAAACAATTGACTTTAATTTCCGCACTTTTATTATATTGCTCTTTATATTTCTCGCTTTATCGCTTTATTTTATCATTTCATCATATTTACATTCCGCTATTTTCCCTTTGTCCGTTTGGACGTTTATATTCCGCTATTTTCTCTTTGTCCACTTGGACATATGTTTATGTTTCCGCTATTTTCTTTTTGTCCATTGGGACCATACTTTACTTTTATGCTAAAACACTAATAAATAACAAAAATCTAAAAAAAACACATAAGGCTCTCTTTGGACTATTGGTTACTATCCCTAGCATTTTGGAGATTCGGACTTATGGACCTAGTGCCTCTGGACCCTTATTCTGTTATTACTCTGTGGTTGTTCTGTCTGTCTGGCATTGGATTGTTGTCTGTTTGTGTATGCAGGTATTTCCTTGAAAGTCCTTGATGGTTAATTCCATGGCATTGAGATAAGGATTTTACCCGAAAACAGCCGTTACTCTGCCCGATTTTCGTCAGAATTTTAATGTGCTTAATGCGAGATGGTGCTAAGATAATAAGTTCATTTGGATCCCCAAGTGTTAATGTGTTGGTATTGATAATTCCAAAGGATGGGAAATCTACCTTGACTCTTAATGTCAAGTGTTGGCTTCTTATTTGGTTAGATCGTTTCATTCCTTAGCTTTTATTTTACGCAATAGGATAGCCTCTTCATCTCCTCCCACTTCTTAGATTTTCAAAATCTTCTCCCTTTTTCAAAAACCTTCTTATGTTTGCAATCTTTTCAAAACCTTTTTTTTCTTTAAAAGATCTTTTGCCCTTAGTGGCCTTTTCTTCAAAAGTTTGGACACGACTAATTGTCGAAAGGAGTGGTTATACCCCACGATTTTGAAATTGATTGATAAAATGAGATCTTTTCCGCGTGAGAGAGCTAGTGGCATACTCGTTGATTTTATCCGAGTTGGAGCCCTTCTTTCATTTGCGATGCAAAGAACTTGTTTGTTCTCATGCTCAAGATCAATGGCTGAGTATTTCTCTCCGACGACGATAAAGTGTTTATTCGTTTTAAAAACCGTTTTCCCTTTAAGCGGAACTACATTAGCTCTGACTTCTCCATTGCACCGAGGAGGTATGTAGGCATAAGGCTTAATGTCTTGCCGAGCTTATTTTAAAAATAAAACAAACCCTTTTTTAGCACACACGACACAGATTTTCAAAAAGGTTCATGTGGAGTACCACAGGTATGAGGGGTGCTTAAAACCTTCCCCTCATATAATCAACACCCGAACCTGAGATCTCTTTCTTGTCTTAAAAATAAAACTTTGGGTTTTACGTTCTTTTCCCTTTTCCTTTGGAAACAATAAAGCGCGGTGGCGATTTCAAACGAGATATTGATTCGAGTCAATCCTATGGCTTTGATATCAGAATTTCCCCGCTACAACGGAGTATCAAGGTCGCTGAAGAGAGTCAGATAGCGAACATCTATATAATATGCAGACTTCTCTGCAAAGAGAGTACATGTCACTAGATATAACATGTACGCCCTATAGGCAGCCTCATACCTCCCCACATCGACCAGCTGCTGATAAACCTTCCTCAGCCAAGACATCCGGAGGTGAAAGCCTTGAGTGTCACCAAACTCCTTGAGCACAATCATCTCATCAACCTCTAACGTATCCCTCACCACCTGCACCGCCGTCGTCTGGTCCCTATGAACTGGTGTAAAAAATGTACCAGCTATAGGAAGATGAAATAGGTCATGCACATTATCTAGAGTCACAATCATCTCCCTGAATGGAAGATGGAAGGATTATGTCTCCGGGTGCCATCTCTCTACAAAAGCTGATAATAGAGCGGCGTCCAGCATCTTTAGGGAGCATCTAGTAAAGTCCAACAAATGGAAGTCAAAACGGACCTGTTAGAAGGTCCTCCTGGATAAGCTTCATCAGCGTGTATTGATGTCTCTATAGATGCACCTGTGGTGATGTCCATATTATGCACCACCACCTCCTCAACAACCACAGTCACCTGCTCCCATAACCACCACCTCATAAGCAACATGTACCTCCGGCTCAACCCTAGCCTGCTCCGGCTCAACCCTAGTAACCACCAGCTCAACCCTAGCAACACCCTCTGCAGCATCCTCCCGAACAACATCCTCCCAAGCAACAACCTCAACCCTAGCATCCGCACCAACTCAACTTGTCCGTCCACAGCAGTGGAAGCTCTACCACCCTTGCACCGAGGTCCACGGAACCCCTACCTGTCTGCGCCTCCTCAACCCTCCATTTTCAGTTAGATTCGGTCAAAGCAACGCGAGCACGAGCCTCATCAGCACGTAAGACTGACGTACCAGCCTCATCAGCATCAACCCGAGCACGAGCCTCGGCTCTATCGATGGCCCGACCAGCAACTGTACCATCCCTGCCTCTAGTCCTCACTAGAAAAAAAAAATAAAAAAAATATAATTTAAAAAAAAACAAACTACCGGAAATTTCAAATATTTCTAAATTTCCGGGACCTGACAAAATACCGGAAATTTCAAAATTTACGATATTTTAAAAATTTATAAAGATACCGGAAATTTTGAAATTTTCGGTATAAAATACTATAAATTTCAAAATTGCCGGTACGAAATACTGGAAATTTCACAATTTCCGGTAAAAAATACCCGAAATCTCATAAAAATATCGGAAACTTATTTTCGCAGAATTTTTGGTACACTGCTCAAATTTCCGGTATCGCACTAAAATTTGAAAAACCCGGTACTGTCCTCAAACTTTTTAAAAATGGAATAAATAATTTTGGTTGAATATTTTGGTGTTTTCAATCCTTTGGGGGGTGCCAGGGTTAATTTTTGGGGTGAGAAGTAGAATTCTGCTATCATTCTTGTTGAAAAATAACTTAGGAAAAGCCGTATTTTTATTTTTCACAACTTAGAAACAGTCGTTTTTTCCTACGTTTTTTTTACGTTGAATACTTCAAGAAAACTTCTTATCACATTTTTCACAATCTAGAAAGAGTGGTTTTTCCTTCAGTTTTTTATATATAATTAAAAAAATTTGATGACATAAATCCTCCAAGAAAACTTCTTATCTTTATTTCTCCGAAATGACGGAACAAATTTCCAAGAAATAGTCAGGAAGATGAAAAGACACAAGGAATTTAAACAAGTATATATATGATATATATCTTAATCTTGCAGTATTCACATTTATTTGTTGCTGAATTGTTAAATTTGTTTCACCATCAAATAAAACATCATGAACTTGTTTTTGCTACTCATTTTCAATATCATAGTTTTGACCAAAGTTGGTTGCTTAGATTTCAACTTCTCAACCTTCCAACCAGAAGATGCATCCAATTTGCGTTTAATCGCAAACTCAAGCATATTAAAAGGTGCCATCCAAGTAACCTCGGATGATCGTGGACAACCACTGGCTAATCTTTCCGGACGTGCTTTTTACAATAAACCATACACACTTTGGAACAAGAAAAACAACAAAACAGCTTCTTTCAACACAACTTTTGTTCTCAACATAACTCCTCAAACTTCCCCTGGTGGAGAAGGCATAGCCTTTATCTTAACTTCAGAACCCTATCTCCCTGAAAACAGTCATGGACAATGGCTTGGTATTGTTAATGCTTCTACAAACGGAACTTCTCGAGCCCAAATTCTTGCAGTAGAGTTTGATACACGGCAGAATTCGGCACAAGATGGTCCTTCAGACCATGTTGGAATCAACATAAATAGCATCTCTTCGTTGAAACAAAAACCATTACTAAACACTAAGGTCAATCTTTCGTCTGGTCTTAATGTAACTGTGAGAATTCAGTATTCCAATGATATAATATCTGTTTTTGGTTCAATGAATGAAAATTCACAAGATTCTATGGAGACCCTTTTGGAATCTCCACCTCTTAATCTCTCTTCTTATCTTAGTCAAGAGGTTTACATCGGTTTTTCTGCTTCAACAAGCAATTACACAGAGCTGAACTGTGTACTAAGATGGGAATTCAATGGAGAAGATATTGATATTGATGATGATATAAATCACTGGTGGATTTGGATTATAATTCCAATCGTGATAATCATAGGCGTGTTCGTCTTTATTTTGGCTTATGCTCGAAGGAAAAAAAATATGGAGATTTCAGATGATACATATCCACATATAGAGGATCAAATTCAACACTCATCTATGGCTCCAAAGAAATATGAATTAAAGGAACTGATAAAAGCAACAGGTGGATTCAGCCTTCAGAACAAGCTGGGCGAAGGTGGATTTGGAACTGTCTATAAGGGTATCCTTGAAAACAACAAAGACATAGCTGTGAAGAGAATCTCAAAGAACTCGCGTCAAGGAAAGCAAGAATTTATAGCAGAAGTAACAACAATTGGAAGTCTTCGCCATAAAAACTTAGTGAAACTCATTGGTTGGTGCTACGAACGGAAAGAGCTTCTTCTTGTTTACGAATTCATGCCCAATGGAAGTTTAGACAAATACCTATTTGACCAATCGAGTGATGAATTTGAATTACAATATTCAAAAATACTTGATTGGAAAACTAGGAATAGCGTGATTCGTGACGTGGCACGAGCACTGGATTATCTTCACAATGGATGTGAAAAAAGAGTGCTTCATAGAGACATTAAAGCAAGCAACATAATGTTGGACTTAGATTACAACGCAAAATTGGGTGATTTTGGATTGGCGCGAACAATTCAAAAGAGAAATGAAACTCATCATTCAACCAAGCAAATTGCAGGAACGCCGGGTTATATTGCACCAGAAACTTTTCTAATGGGAAGAGCAACGGTCGAAACAGATGTGTATGCATTTGGTGTGCTTGTTTTGGAAGTTGTGTGTGGAAAAAGACCTGAAAATGTGTATGCACAAGATGATTATAAAAATAGTATTGTGTATTGGGTTTGGGAGCTTTATGGAAAGGGGAAAAGTGTTAGTGTTGTTGATAAAAGGATATGTGTTGATGAAGAGGATGATATTGAGAGGACAACATTGGAAGAAATTGAAGTTGTGCTTATTCTTGGATTGGCTTGTTGTCATCCAAATCCAAATGAAAGGCCATCAATGAAAACTGTTTTGATGGTTCTAAAGGGAGAAGCTTCGCCTCCAACTGTTCCAATGGAAAGACCTGCTTTTGTTTGGCCAGCTATACCTTCATCTTTCAAAGATGGGGAAGATAGTTCTCTTATCAATGGAACTCTCACTCCATTCTCTCAACTTAGTGGAAGATAGAAAAAATTGAAGCCGCTTGTTTTCGGCAAGACTATGAAATCACTTTGTACTATAGTTTCATAATATTAATACTAATTTTCTATATCAATGAATTCGTATGTACACTAGTTTGATTTTGCACATAAGTGAACAACTTTTTCTCTTTTTTGTGTACTTTGTTATCTTCTTGAAAAATTGTGTACTTGTTAAAAACGTATAAAACAAAAATAGTCATGTATTTGGAATAGTCATGTATTTGGAGGGATGTACATGGTGTTTAGGAACGTACGTGGTGTTTGGAGTTGTTAATGGTATTAGAGCAACCTCACCCAGAGTGGTGAGGGGTTGTTAATAGTATCAAAGCAAGTTCACGAAGAGTGGTGAAAACCTATGTATTTATGAATCTTATGTGAATAGAATGATCTATTGTAAACTTTGTAGTTGAGGTATTTCTAGAGGTTTGTTAGGTCAACATATTTAGACCTATAGAGCGGTTATTCTGCTCATCTTTTAGGAGCGTCTTTTAGGAGCGTGGGACGCGAAAATCGGCATTCCTATTATTATTTTGGAGAACATGATTTCTCTCTACGAAGATTTTATATAGTTAGTCTCTAAGGACACGTCATTCCCCATGTTTCATGTGTGGGTGAGGGACGGACTGAATAAAGTCCAATATTGGTCGAGTGATGCAACCCGATAGGCAAGTGTTACAACCAATGGACGAGTGTTGCAACTAATGGGCGACTCAAGACTCAACTTTAGGCGACATTTTATATTTTCCCACCCTCTGTGAGATTTGTATTACTCTGTCTAGGCCTTTTTCTTCTAGGATTGGTAAACTTATCGCCATATATGGCTCCATACGATTTTACTGACACACAATCTCTCAAGCACGAGATCTTGAAAACCAAGAAGTGATTTAGTTCAATTGCCTTAAATATTCGCACTTGGGCATGCCCCTTAGGGAGAGTTGTGACTAGTCCCTCAAGCAGAACTTGGACACGAGTTCCTCACACCGAATTTAGGCTGAGTCACTCAAGTAGAAATTGGACGTGAGCTCCTCTAGGTCTATTTGTTGTGAGTTTGTTAATGCCCTGAGTTATGTGATTGGCATTTATGTTTGGCTAAAACGTAGTAGCAGCAATATGTAATAGGAATGTGAAGATTCAATATGTAATTAACAGATGCAGAATATTCTATAGAATATTATGCAATCCTATGTGGCACAAATTTAAAGGTCAAAAGAATCAAATCAGAATATTGAAGATTATGTAGTTTCTAATTATGGAGACAATTTAGGAAACTTATGATTAAAGACTTTTCTTTTAGCAGAAGATTTTTGCTGATTTGTAGCAAATAAAGCTATGATTGTAGGCCCAAGTTCAGTTGGGAATAGGTTATAAATAGGAAACTTTGTAACCTAGTTTTAAGTAAGCAAACCAAGTATTGAAAAGATGTAATCATTAAGGTTTGTCAAGGTAGATCACCTGAGTTGTGGGATAGATGTCATGTTCTTCTCAAAACCTGTAGGTGAGAGAAGTATTATTCTCACTCGAATCCTGTAGGTAACAGTTGAGAGATTTGTTTCTTGATCAAAGCTGTTAAGCAAGATCAAGGTGTCTGTCTTGAAGAGTGTCTTCAGTTTCTTTATTGATGTTATCACTGGTTATGATTGAGGGGGATTGAGGGGAGCCTCATATCTAGGTGAGTCTTAGATAGAAATCTAACTCGGGTAGTGATTAAGCGAGAAGTTGTAAACGGGGGAGTTTAGCTTTGAATTGATACTATCATAGTGGATTTATCTCTTGCTTGGTAGCCCCCAGAGTAGGTTGGTTGAATCGAACTGGGTAAACAATTTTTTTGTGCTTTTATTGTTTTCTTGCACTATTGTTATACTTCTACCTTGTTTGTTTTTATAATGTCAGATCAGATGTCACAACATTCTTATATGACATTTGAGTCTACTGTAACCAGAATTTCAGAGTCTCTTACGGAAAACTTGGGTGTGAGTCCCTTAAGAATAACTTGGGATGAGTCTTTCAAGATAACTTGGATTGAATTTTCAAACATCAATTGAGGTGAATCATCAAATGTTATCTAAGGTGAGTTCACGAGCAACATTAAATGCATCTCTCTATTGTTTTGGAAGTGAAACAATGCCTTACATCATCAACAAACTTTTATTTGAAAGCATACTCTCAAAAACTTTGGGTATTTTATTTTCATAATTCTCCCTCCAATATTTGCTTAAACAAAAGTTTGATACAGGAAAGAGAATGGGAGAAGTATTTGTTAGAACAAGATTTGTTCTGATCAATATTCTTAGTTTTGATGATAACAAGGATATGAATTTTGTGTGAGATAATGTGGTACTCTAATACACTGAAATTTCCCTTTCAGGAAATATATAAAGAGTATGCATAATTCATCGCAAGAAGCACTGACTCAGAAGGTTCAGCATGCAACATCAGAACATGGTCTGGAAAGACATCAGAAGATGGTCAAAGCAGAATCAGAACATGGGTCTATGGAAGCATCAGAAGAACTTGAGTTCAGAAGCAGAAGCACTGAAGTTCTCATGGTATCACGCTCAGAAGCACTTCAAGGTCAGAAGACAAGAAGATGCTTTGCACCAAGCTGTTTGACTCTGATGATATTCAAACATTGTATACACAAACATCAGATCAGAAGCAAGTACAAGATGGCAGGCTACGTGGTAGACACGGCGTAAACAAGGCTCGAGGTAGTTGACAAAAGAGTGAAACATTAAATGCAATGCTGTACGAAATACGCAAAGCATTAAATGCTCCCAATGGTCATCTTCTCAAGTGCCTATAAGTATGAAGTTCTGATGAGAATCAAGGTTACCGATTCTGACGATTTCTGTGAATACTAACTTACTGAAACGCTGTTCAAATCAAAGCTCACAAACTTCATCTTCATCAAAGCTCACTACATTGCTGTTGTAATATATTAGTGAGATTAAGCTTAAACTTTAAGAGAAATATCACTGTTGTGATTATAGCTTTTCAGAAGCACTTGTAATACTCTTATTTGATTACATTAATTTGTAAGGAACTAGAGTGATCAGGTTTGATCAGGAAACTCTAGGAAGTCTTAGCTTGTGTCTAAGCAGTTGTAACTAGAGTGATCACGTGGTGGTCAGGATACTCTAGAAAGTCTTAGCTTGTGTCTAAGCATTTGTTCCTGGAGTGATCAGGTTGTGATCAGGATACTCTAGAAGACTTAGTCGTGGGCTAAGTGGAAAACCATTGTAATCTGTTGAGATTAGTGGATTAAATCCTAAGGTGAGGTACATCACTCCGTGGGGATGGACTGGAGTAGTTTAGTTAACAACGAACCAGGATAAAAATAACTGTGCAATTTGTTTTTATCGTTCAAGTTTTCAGACTACACTTATTCAAACCCCCCTTTCTAAGTGTTTTTGTATCCTTCAATTGGCATCAGAGCGCCGGTTCTAAGGTGCAAGCACTTAACCGTGTTTAGAAAAGATTCTAGAAGAGAAAAACGCTTCAGTAAAAGATGGCTGGTGAAGAACTCACATCTACATCTGGCTCTTCTGAGCAATACAACGGAAACGGTAACAATGGTTATACTAGACCACCAGTATTTGATGGTGAAAACTTTGAATACTGGAAAGTTACTTCCTTGGTCTAGATGGTGATCTTTGGGATCTTCTGATGGATGGTTACAAACATCCAATAAAAGCCTCAGGCGTAAGGCTTACCAGGCAAGAAATGAATGATGATCAAAAGAAGCTTTTCAGAAATCATCATAAATGTAGGACTGTTTTGCTGAATGCTATCTCTCATGCTGAGTATGAGAAGATATCTAACAGGGAAACTGCCTATGATATATATGAGTCATTGAAAATGACCCATGAGGGAAATGCTCAAGTCAAAGAGACTAAAGCTCTTGCTCTAATCCAGAAATATGAAGCCTTCAAGATGGAGGATGATGAAGATATTGAGAAGATGTTCTCAAGATTTCAAACTCTAACTGCTGGATTGAGAGTTCTGGATAAAGGCTACACCAAGGCTGATCATGTAAAGAAGATCATCAGAAGCTTACCCAGAAGATGGGGTCCAATGGTGACTGCATTCAAGATTGCAAAGAATCTGAATGAAGTTTCTTTGGAAGAGCTTATCAGTGCCTTGAGAAGCCATGAAATAGAGCTGGATGCAAATGAGCCTCAAAAGAAAGGTAAGTCTATTGCATTAAAATCTAATGTTAAAAAATGTACTAACGCTTTTCAGGCTAGAGAAGAAGATCCTGAAGAATCAGAATCTGAAGAAGAAGATGAACTGTCCTTGATCTCCAGAAGGGTAAACCATCTCTGGAAAAGCAAGCAAAGGAAGTTCAACGGCTTCAGAAGTTCAAAGAGATTTGAACGAGAAGAATCTTCTGGTGACAGAAGATCTGACAAGAAGAAGGTTGTCTACTATGAGTGCAATGATCCTGGACACTACAAGAATGAGTGTCCAAAACTTCAGAAGGAGAATCTCAAGAAGAAGTTTCATAAGAAGAAAGGTCTTATGGCAACATGGGATGATTCTGAATCAGAATCAGAATCAGAATCAGACTCTGAAGGAGATCAAGCCAACTTCGCGCTGATGGCTACAGAAGATGATGGATCAGAACCTACATCAGAATCAAATTCTGAAGAGGTATTTTCTGAACTATCTAGAGAAGAGTTAGTTTCCAGTTTAACAGAACTTCTGGAACTCAAGGCTCATCTTAGTATCAAATACAAAAAGCTGAAAAAGCAGTTTGAATTTGAAACTAAGAAGCTGGAAGTGGAAAATTCTGAACTGAAGGAAAAAGTTTTAAATCTATCCAAAGATAGTTGATCTCCTTCTGAAACAGAAAAATCCATTCCAAGCCTTAATCATATTCTGAAGGAATATGACTCGAGCTTCAGAAAGTTCTTATCTAGAAGTATTGGTATAAGCCATCTTGCTTCTATGATATATGGTGTTTCTGGAAACAGAAGGATTGGCTTTGGCTATGAGGGTGATACCTCACATAAATTTGAACCTATTGATGACCTGAAGATCACATACAAGCCATTGTATGATCGGTTCAAATATGGCCATGCACATGATATTAGGCTCACTTCACATGCACAGAGCTTTAACACTGTTCACATCAAGAAGCATGTGACACATTCTAAGAAATATCATGCTGACAAACCAAAAGAATATCATGTTGTTCCTCCTGTTAAATATTATGCTAAACCCAAGTTCAATCAGAACTTGAGGAGAACTAACAAGAAAGGACCCAAGAAATTGTGGGTACCTAAGGAGAAGATAATTTCTGTTGCAGATATCCTTGGCTGCAAAGAGGACAAAAAGCAAAATGTCATGGTACCTGGACTCTGGGTACTCGCGACACATGACGGGAAGAAGGTCTACATTTCAAGACCTGGTGCTTAAACCAGGTGGAGAAGTCAAGTTTGGAGGAGATCAGAAGGGCAAAATCATCGGCTCTGGAACCATAAGTCTTGGTAACTCTCCTTCCATAACTAATGTACTTCTTGTAGAAGGATTAACGCATAACTTATTGTCCATAAGTCAATTAAGTGACAATGGTTATGATATGATCTTCAATCAAAAGTCTTGCAAGGCTGTAAGTCAGAAGGATGGCTCAATCCTATTTACAGGCAAGAGAAAGAACAACATTTATAAGATTGATCTTTCAGATCTTGAGAAGCAGAAGGTGACTTGCCTTATGTCTGTTTCTGAAGAGCAATGGGTCTGGCACAAAAGATTAGGACATGCTAGTTTGAGAAAGATTTCTCATATTAACAAACTAAATCTGGTCAGAGGACTCCCTAATCTGAAATAATAATCAGATGCTCTTTGTGAAGCATGTCAGAAGGGAAAGTTCTGCAAATCTGCATTCAAGTCTAAGAATGTTGTTTCTTCCTCAAGGCCGTTAGAACTCTTGCACATTGATCTGTTTGGCCCAGTCAAAACAGCATCTGTCAGAGGGAAGAAATATGGATTAGTCATCTTAGATGATTATAGCCGCTGGACATGGGTAAAGTTCTTAAAACACAAGGATGAGTCTCATTCAGTGTTCTTTGAATTCTGCACTCAGATTCAATCTGAGAAGGAGTGCAAAATCATTAAGGTCAGAAGTGATCATGGTGGCGAATTTGAGAACAGATTCTTTGAGGAGTTCTTCAAAGAAAATGGTATTGCCCATGATTTCTCTTGCCCTAGAACTCCACAACAAAATGGAGTTGTAGAGCGAAAGAATAGGACTCTACAAGAAATGGCCAGAACCATGATCAATGAAACCAATATGGCTAAGCACTTCTGGGCAGAAGCAATAAACACTGCGTGTTATATTCAGAATAGAATCTCTATAAGACCTATTCTAAATAAGACTCCTTATGAATTGTGGAAGAACAGAAAGCCCAACATTTCATATTTTCATCCTTTTGGATGTGTGTGTTTTATTCTGAATACTAAAGATCATCTTGATAAGTTTGATTCTAAAGCACAAAAGTGTTTCCTTCTTGGATATTCTGAACGCTCTAAAGGCTACAGAGTATACAATACTGAAACATTGATTGTAGAAGAGTCAATCAATATCAGGTTTGATGATAAGCTTGGTCTTGAAAAACCAAAGCAGCTTGAGAATTTTGCAGATATAGATATTGATATATCAGAAGCTGTAGAACCAAGAAGCAAAGCTGCAGAGGCTGAAAGTCTCAGAAGCAATGGATCAGAAGATCAAATTGCTGCATCTTTAGAGAATCTCAGGATTTTTGAAGAACCAACAGTCAGAAGATCACCTAGACTTGCATCAGCTCATTCAGAAGATGTGATCCTTGGAAAGAAAGACGATCCCATCAGAACAAGGGCATTCCTTAAGAACAATGTAGACTATCAATTAGGTCTTGTTTCTTTGATCGAGCCAACTTCTGTTGATCAAGCTCTAGAAGATCCAGACTGGATAATTGCCATGCAAGAAGAACTAAACAAGTTTACAAGGAATGATGTATGGGACTTGGTTCCTAGACCAAAAGGATTCAACATCATCGGCACTAAGTGGGTATTCAGAAACAAGCTAAGCGAGAAGGGAGAAGTGGTAAGAAACAATGCCAGACTGGTTGCTCAGGGCTATAGTCAACAAGAAGGGATCGACTATACAGAAACCTTTGCACCAGTGGCCAGGTTAGAATCTATTCGTCTATTAATTTCTTTTGCCACTCGACACAACATCACTCTTTATCAGATGGATGTCAAGAGTGCCTTCTTAAATGGTTATATAGATGAAGAAGTTTATGTCCATCAACCTCCTGGTTTTGAAGACTCCAAGTCTCCAAATCATGTGTTTAAATTAAAGAAATCATTATACGGATTGAAGCAAGCTCCCAGAGCTTGGTATGAACGTTTAAGTTCTTTCCTTATGGAAAGTGGTTTCACTAGAGGAAAAGTGGACACTACTCTCTTTTGTAAAACCTTTAAAAAGGATATTTTAATCTGTCAAATATATGTTGATGATATCATCTTTGGAACATCTAATGCTACACTTGGAAAGGAGTTTGCTGAGTCTATGTAGGCTGAATTTGAAATGAGCATGATGGGAGAACTCAAGTACTTCCTTGGAATTCAAATCAACCAAACTTCTGATGGAACCTATGTTCATCAAACGAAGTATGTGAAAGAACTTCTGAAGAAGTTTAATCTTTCTGAAAGCAAAGAAGCCAAAACTCCTATGCATCCAACATGTGTCCTAGGTAAGGATGAGGTAAGTAAGAAGGTAGATCAGAATTTGTACAGAGGTATGATTGGATCTCTTCTATACCTAACTGCTTCTAGACCGGACATTCTCTTCAGTGTTTGTTTGTGTGCTAGATTCCAATCAGATCCGAGAGAATCTCATTTAACTGCTGTTAAGAGAATTTTGAGGTATCTGAAAGGTACTACTAATATTGGTTTAGTTTACAGAAGATCCAAAGAATACAACTTAGTAGGATTCTGTGATGCTGACTATGTTGGAGATAGAATTGAAAGGAAGAGCACTTCTGGAAGTTGTCAATGCGTGTCCCTGAGGGCGTGGGTTCGATCCACCCCTTTTGCACTTTAACAATTTTATTTTCCATTCTTAACTGAGTTTCAAATATTATCTTCTGAATGGGTCTCATGATCAGTACATGCGCCTGACCCAGTTGGCTAATGTTTTGAGTTGTAAAATGAAGGGCATGGGTTCAAATCTCATTGGCAACATTTTCTTATTTTTTAACCACTTGTTTATTCTTTTTATTAAAACTTTGAAAAATATTTAAAAATAACAAAATTAATTATTTTGATTTGATTTTTTTGTATTGTTTATTTAAGTCTATTTTTTATTATGATAAAAAATCCAAAAAAAATATCTATTGTTTTAATATTTAAAAATTAAATCAAAACAAATCTTTTTATACGTTTAAAAATACAAAAAAAAAATCATTTCTCTTTTAATATTCCCATCAAATGAATTCTTGTTATTTTTTATGTGAATATTTTTAGGATTAGGGCAATGTCTCTTTGACCATACCATGTACCTTTAGACCAATTCTCCTTTAGAATTTGGTACTTTAATCATTAAAATCAATTAGGTTTAGGTGGGTTTCTAAAATCCTAACTTTCAAAACCCTAATTTGAAATCCGTGATCCTTTGCTTCACCATGTTAGTAAGACTTGTTGCTTTGATCATTGTCTTTGTTTATGTACATAAACTTGTTGATTTTATCCTTGTCAAAAAATCTGATCTGTTATTAATGTAGCACAAGCAGAATAAAAGGATCCCTCATTATTTGATTACTCTTAGGAAAGAGTCAATGAGACCTGGGATCACACATGTTCAGCATACATAACCAGATTATAATTTTTACATGGTTCTGTATAGGAACAACTAACACTTCTGAACGTGATGTTATAGACAAAGCCATAACATTCATAACTGAACAAACAATGCGGAAGATAAATACACAGTTAATTGTTAACCCAGTTCGGTTCTAACTAACCTACTCTTGGGGCTACCAAGCCAGGAAGAAGATTTCGCTATTAGTAGTAATATTTTATATAAACAACCTCTGGTTTACCTAGTCACTACCCAATGCAATCTCTATCTCAGAACTCCATCCAAGATAAGAAAACCTATGCTCACTCCCTGGTGATACCTAACTGTTACAACCCTACAACGGCTATTTACACAATTAACAATGAACACATACTTGATCTGCTTCGCAGCTTCAATCAAGCTTACAATACTCAACTCTTACCTACAGGTTTCGAGTGAGGACACTCACTTCTCTAACCTAGAGGTTTCGAGAAGGACTATGCAGCCATCCCACAACCTGGGTGGTCTACCTATAGAAACTCTAATGACTACATCGTTAAAACCAGGTTTTCTATCTCTAACTAGGTTACAAAAGTTTCCTTTTTATAACCTGATCCCAATTGGACTTGGGCTTACAAATCGCAGCACTCTGGCTTTTACAAATATGCAGAAAATATTTTGCTACAAATAAGGTCTTTTAATTCTGAGTTTCCTAAATTAGAAACTGCTGAATCTAATCTTCTGATCTGATTCTTCCTGAATCTTCAATCTTTTGATCTGATTCTTCAATTATTCTTTTGACCTTTAAATATGCGCCACATAGGATTACATAATATTCACATAGAATATTCTGTATCTGTTAAGAACAAACTGAATCTTCCTTCTAGTTCTGCAGGCGCGATGTCATGAGTTGGTGTCATGACATTCCATCTAACATCTTGCATGTACCTGTTTTGTTCTTTATAACCTTGCAAGATTCACATTAGTATTATGTTTTACTGCTATTATGTTTTAACCAAACATAGATGCCAATCAGCCAATAAAAGCACTAACAATCTCCCCCTTTGGCATATTTTGGCTAAAACATAAAAATACAGCAAAAACATAAAACTTCAAGACACCAAGGAAGAACAAAATTTTACATTCTCAGAATTGGGTTTACCTTCAGTTCTTCAGGACTTGAACCACATCATAACATCGTCAGTCTGCTACACAACTTTTTACAGTAGCAAAATCAGAAGATGGTATTCTTCTCCCCCTTTTTAGACACAATATGACAAAGAAAGAACCGATGTCACAATATGTAGTGGAACATCTTCATGCAACACTGAGGTGCACGAGGAAGATGATGGAAGAAGCCCTGCGTCTTGGAGGACCAATGGTGGCATAAGAGACCCATTCCTTAGTCTTGTACCAGAAACCAAATCCTAGCATAGACCTCGAGAGAGGACTTGAGTGAAAACTGTTCACCAGTCCTAGTAACTCAGAACACAAATCACAATTGTGTTCATAACTCAGATCACAAATCACAACGAAAATGATTCCTATACTGAAGGTTGTATATAGTGGAACATCTTTGTTGTTATTGCAGAAAAACCCATGGTAGAGAACATCAACGTCCCCAGCCCGAGTTTTTCTTTTTTTGAGATGGTTTTGGTACAGCAACCCATCACAATACCAAACCCAGATTCGACTCACAAGAATGCACACGAACGACATTTTGAGAGAGTTTGATTTCTGCAATTCATGGAAATGCTATTATATAGCGAATGGAGATTATAGGAAATAACGAAGGTCTTTGGTCTTGTTCAATGGTCAAATGGTTAATTAGGAAACAGTTCCAAAAGCTATTACTCTTTCCAAAGCAGTTTTTGACTGTTTTTCTAATAGAATTTATCTTGAATTACCAGTGCATGCATAGTCATTGAATGGACTTAACACCGACCGCTGATGTGTAGATAAACTTCAATTCAGATTTCCTTGTTTGACTGTGAAGATTCAATGTCTTTTAACATGTCAGACATTGTCACTTTTCTTTCCTTCAGGCACATAGCCCAAGATTCCGTAAAAAATTAAGACATAGCATCATTTGGACCAATTAATAGACTCCCTACTTACTCACTAGTCATAGACATAGACTTCTGTTGTTTTTGTACACCTTGATACTGTTAGCACACATCTACCTCATTAGTGTAGAGAAGGAATAGTAGTTACTAGTTGCACATGGTTGACTTGAACCATTTAAATAACTGACAAAAGTATCACATTTTCTTCATGATGTAAAAGTATTTTTAACCAAGAAATTTCTCTTGACAAAAGAAGTTACTCCCCCAATCCGAGATAGTTTGAGCTCTCAGACAAGAAATAAGATTGAAATGATGAATGGAAAATATAAGACACATCTTCATATCTTCAAGAGCCGCACCCTCTGTTCAACAATCCTGCTGAACACACCCATTATAGCAAATTTGTTCCTCACAATAAATACTTACTCCATAAATAGAATGTCATAACATTGTGTCTGACATTTGTACTACCAGTATTCTCCACAAGTTTCATCCCCTTTTCTTTTCAACAGACCCTTGCCTAAGAACTTATCTCCTTTAGAAATGATCAACAAATGACCCCTTGATACTAAAATCATACACAGAGAGGTTGCCATAATCTCAACAAACAGAATTGTCACTCCTGGAATTTTGTTGAGCATAAACCTACCATGTTTGAATGAGATTATGGTCTGCTTAAGATACTTTGAAATCCTTCTTTATAAGGTGTTTTTCAATCTCACACATTGATTAACATACTCCTTGAACAGAAGAGATTCTCCTTTATCCTTAGCCGTGTTGATCCGATCATAGAACTTTTGTCTTCATAGTCATCTTCACTAAGTGAAGTCTTCATCATGAAAGTAATTGTGTATGGCCAGAACAAATTACTTACATCCAGATCAGAACCTGCCCATTCTAATCCACATTATGTCCAAACTGCCACCCTAGACAATAATGTTGCTTTTTCAAACTTCTATATATTCCCAGTCCTTCTACTAGGGAATATGTGCTTTGTGATGTTGATACCTAAGACACAAGTTCATCTAAACTCAAACAAACTCTTGACTATCCATAGATATAACACATCTCTATAGAGGACTTGGAACACAAGGAACAAATTATGTTCACGACTCGAAACAAGACTCTTTATTCTTTACCAAACAGTTGTAAAGAATGACCTCAGACTTAACAATGCTTGAACACTACCCTTAAACCCTTTGATTGACTCAAATAGACAATCATAACCTAGACTCTAGACACTTCTCATATTCAAAAGAAGAACTTGAGGGACTTAAACAAGACTCACACAAAACGAAAAGACTCTATAATCCTGGGAAATTTAAACAACATACCTGGACTTCACCCAAAGTCTTAATCAAGAAATGTTATTTGAGAACAAACTGCACCAGGTGGACTCGTGCATAGGTTGGATCATGCACTTAGATCAGAACAAGTGATACACACCATTAATTCATGTCGTCAGGTGATAATGCAAAGAATATTATTGGCTGGTCTTTGAGAATACACATGACTTGAGTTATGTTCTGAGGATTTTGTGTGACTTTGTTCTTCTTTCTTCAAGATTAGTCTTTGAAATACTTTTCAAATGAATAGAAGTAGAAAAACATTGTCTTTGCTGATCTTCATATTCTTTTACTCCCCCTGAGATATACAACTTTAGGACATTTTGATGTTCGTCCTTGAAGTTCCCTTCATTTGGAATTTGCCACAGATTCCAAGTTTAGAAACCTCAGTTTGCTTGCTACACAAGATCCAGATTGCCACATTGAGTAACTTGGAATAGAAGAAACTATGATTGTATAACCATAAATTAATCTTCAATATACATATCTGAGTTGTTTTATACAGACTTTGTAAATATCCAGCTCCCATCAAGATATTTAACAGAATCAGTATCCCACATCAGAGACTCTTGCCTTCTTTGATGTGTGAAGATAATTGAGAACTCATGGTTGTAAGAACTTCTTCTCAGCATCCAGGTTCTAAACCTAATAAGTACTAAGTCTCCCGTCAAAGTACTTACCAGCTTTTCAGTTAGAATTTTCTACTCACACTAGGTCATTCTGACTGATTAGCTCTTCATATTTATACTTTCTGTTCTTGGCAAATACATAAAATAACTGAAGATCTTGAGATGTTGTAACATCAGATGTGACATCATCCTTCATGGTTCTTGGTTAACATCTTTAATGTCAAATTGACAATACTCAGGTTAGTAACAGAATAATCCAATAGTCAGCAATATCCAGACATGTCAAGGGATAAAATAGCCAGCATCTCAATAACCTTTTCTTCAGACTTTAATTCTGATTTTGAGATGAAGGATGCCATGGTCTGTACCTATAGAGGAGATTCCCTCAGGTAGGTTTTTGGAACAGACTTAGTCATAGCATAACACTGAATTAGTCAGATTCATCTGACTTCATTGATTTAAAATCATACTACCCTTTCTGGATAACAACTAGGGCAGTACACATTCCTAACCATATTTCACTGTGATTGAAACACAGTATTCATCTCCAACAACTGCTCTATGGTTATGAATACTTATCTGGTTTCATTGATCAGAGGAAACTTACAGATATAGGCTCTTCAAAAGCACAACATAAAGGATTAGAAAGGAATACCTTTATGAGTTTTTCTTAGTGGAACTGACCACATGTTAATCGTGTCCTGATTAACTTAGCCAGATGTCTCCTCTTCCAGACCAGGAGTAGGTTCCAAACCAATGTTCTCACATTACATTAGTTTAGCACCAGAACATCTGTTCTTCAGCTGGTAGCTGCATACCAGTTCTTAATGTCCTAACATCAGATAGGACATCTGTTCATCCTTCTAGGAACACTTCAATGTTGAAAATTTCAATGTACACACTTGCAGATAATTATCAATATCATTGATTAGGTGACATTCATTAGCTCTAATAAACCATGCCATTATGAGTGGACTTGAGAGGATACTCAAGTATCTTTGACACTTTAATTATAGCTGTCAATACCTGCCATACATTCTGTTGAACCTTCATAACCCTAGGGTTTCTTAGAGACTATGCAGCGGAAAATAGTCATATATCAACAGAATTCACACAATGCTTACTTTAAGTGTTAGTAGTAAGCATGACAACTACAGATTGATTGTTACTCAACCTTGCACAATGCTTGCTTCTGCACCAAGCAACTGATTAGACCAAACCAAAATCCTAACTTGATAACTCACAGACAACAGAGGTTACCTTATCAATATCTTCACTCCCGCATGAAGGTTTTGATGAGCTTCTTCTCTATTCATAGATACCTGTTAAATTTGTATTTAAATTGAAGTTATTCACTCCCGCATGAAGTCCTTGGACTTAGCACTCTTCGTTCCAGCATCACTACTCTTAGGTCAGGTTGGTCTAATCATATAGGTCCATCCTCCACTTCAAGGGACCATACAATATGAACATTTTTTGTTCAAACACGCTTCTGCTTTTACCACAACCAGAATTTATCCCTTATGGATCTCATCCAGAAACAGACAGGATGCCTGCTCTGATACCAATTGAAAATTCTGGTATGACAAACTCGGATGTCAATCCTGATGTCAAGACATCTAATCTGTTATTAATGTAGCACAAGCAGAATACAAGGATCCCTCATTATTTGATTACTCTTAGGAAAGAGTCAATGAGACCTGGGATCACACATGTTCAGCATACATAACCAGATTATAATTTTTACATGGTTCTGTATAGGAACAACTAACACTTCTGAACCTGATGTTATAGACAAAGTCATAACATTCATAACTGGACAATCAATGCAGAAGATAAATAACACAATTAATTGTTAACCCAGTTCGGTTCTAACTAACCTACTCTGGGGGCTACCAAGCCAGGAAGAAGATTCCACTATCAGTAGTACTATTTTATATAAACAACCTCTGGTTTACAGATAAACAACCTCTGGTTTACCTAGTTACTACCCAATGCAATCTCTATCTCAGAACTCCAATCAAGATAAGAAAACCTCTGCTCACTCCCTGGTGATACCTAACTGTTACAACCCTGCAACAGCTATTTACACAATTAACAATGAACACATACTTGATCTTCTTCACAGCTTCAATCAAGATTACAATACTCAACTCTTACCTACAAGTTTCTAGTGAGGACAATCACTTCTCTAACCTACAGGTTTCGAAAAGGACTAGGCAGCCATCCCACAACCTGGGTGGTCTACCTATAGAAACCCTAATGACTGCATCGTTAAAACCAGGTTTTCTATCTCTAACTAGGTTACAAAAGTTTCCTATTTATAACCTGATCCCAATTGGACGTGGGCTTACAAATCACAACACTCTGGCTGTTACAAATATGTAGAAAATATTCTGCTACAAATAAGGTCTTTTAATCCTGAGTTTCCTAAATTAGAAATTGCTGAATCCAATCTTCTGATCTGATTCTTCCTGAATCTTCAATCTTCTGATCTGATTCTTCAATTATTCTTTTGACCTTTAAATATGCGCCACATAGGATTACATAATATTCACATAGAATATTCGGTATCTGTTAAGTACAAACTGAATCTTCCTTCCAGTTCTGCAGGCGCGATGTCATGAGTTGATGTCATGACATTCCATCTAACATCTTGCTTGTACCTGTTTTGTTCTTTATAACCTTGCAAGATTTACATTTAGTATTATGTTTTACTACTATTAAGTTTTAACCAAACATAGATGTCAATCAGCCAATAAAAGCACTAACAAACCATATGCATGAGATATTTGTCCAACCATCATTCATCATCTTCATTCATACATGAAATAATTTCCAAGGTATAAACATCCTTTTACCCATTATCACTTGAGTTTACATTGATCTCTTTGTCATACTCATTTGTTTGTCTTTTGTGACACATGTTATCAGACACGTACCTGAGGTATCCATGATTGATTGCTTAAGTTGTTGTTGAAAAATTCAAAGGAATGGTACCCATGACTAAAATTGTCAAGGTACTAAATCTTTTTTCCAATCTCTTTATCATGGTGCTTAGTATTGTTAAAGCTTTGCACCCACTTGTTTTTGAAAATGGTTTTGTATTGTTAAAGCTCAACTTTTTAAAATCAACCCTTGGTTTTGTATTGTTAAAGCTCAACCAACTCACCTTTTAAAACCTTGGTACTAACAGGAGAATTATTTCCGGTGAAACTACTATTAAACCATTGGACCTTGTATTGTTAGGGCTTGGCCCATTTTTATTAAAACTTGTTAAGTATTGTTAAATTAACATTTTAAAAACCCATGAAGTATTGTTAAAGCTCAACACCCAAAAAGATTATGGCCACCTTGGCCCTTTTACTTTCCTTTTAAGAGGAGCTCCAAAAGCTCTGACTTTCCTATTGTTAAAGGGGTGTGTAGGCCTAAGATGTGATGTCTTACCGAGCTCACTTTTAAAACCTTCTTTTCTCATCTCCCCACATTATTTAAACAAAAAAAAATCACAAAAGCATTTTCAAAATAACACCAATAATAATAGTATTTCAAAGAGGTTCCTATGGAATACCATAGATGTGGGGGGGGGGGGGGGGGGTGCTAAAAACCTTCCCCTTGCATAACCAACCCCCTGTACCTAAATCTCTGTTTATTTTATTAGTTTTGATTTCAAAAATTTCTTTGGGTTTTATTCGCTCTTTCTCCCATTTCCTTTAGAAACAATAAAGCACGGTGGTGACTCTATTTAAAACATGAGCTAAGTCAATTCAATGGCTTTAGTCTCACAAATTTCACCGATACACTATGCAAGACAGTTAGGTCTGAGAGGAAATTGCACAGCATGCGTTGACCTATGGGACCCATACGTTGACCTACAACATGTTATGCGTCGACCTACAACTTTTATGTGGTGACCTCTGGCTGGCAGAAATAACCTACAACATGCTATGCGTCAACCTACATCTTTTATGCGTCGACCTTTGGCAAGCATATTTACACAATTAAAATTCAGAGGCGATTGTAAAGGAAATAAACATTAACAATCATTCACATAAAACAAAGTTAATCAAGATAGTAAATAATTAACCGGAACATACAATTCAGAATACGCACGTCGTGCATAGACAAAAAGAGACTGTTCATGGAAACAATATATAAATATAATGTCTATTTATAATACATCAAGAAATATCAAATTTGATGAATATTTGACACAATAATACACATTGAGAGAGATCTCATATGGAGTTACTATAAGCATGTTAAATGATTACAAATTACATAAATCGATGAGATTTTTGAAAATGAACAAGCATATATCATCATCAAGCATCAGCTTGTATTCAAAAAAATCTATTCATTCAAGGGTTAATAGTCATTTACCCCCTGCCATATAGGCGGGTTTTGATTTTTCCCCCTTTAAAAAAAAATTTTGAATTACCCCCCTATAAATTTAAAATTTTTAAAATTCTAAGTCTTTTTCCCCTAAGAGGAAAAATTACCCCCTGTAAAATGTATTTTTTTGATTTATCCCCCTGGTTTTTACACGCTTAGGGGGTGCCCGAAAATTATAGGGGGGTAATCCAAAACTTTTTTTTTAAAGGGGGGAAAATTAAAACTCGCCTATATGGCAGGGGGTGAATGACTATTAACCCTTCATTCATTAATAAAGAGAGATTGGGAGCCAAGAGTTAGAAATGATATTTCCTCCAAATTAATTTTGAATGTAGATAACACTTACATATAACTTACACTTTTTTAAACAAAAGTTATATATATATATATATATATATATATATATATATATATATATATATATATATATATATATATATATATATATATATATAATAATTTACAATACAAATCAATATTATTATTTCGTCGTCAATTTATTTGCTTCTAAAAACTCATTTAAAACTCAATTTGACCTATAAATAGATAGCATGTATCATTTAAAAATCGTTAAGACCAATGTGTGCAGTAAGAGTTGGCTACTAATTAATTCCTAAAATAACCACCTAAATCTTATAACTTGATGAATTGTCATTCTCATAATCGAAAAACTTAAGTAATAATCAATTGTTTATTTCCCAACCTATGTTGCTGGTAACAATGTATATCACGTGGTATAGAGTGCACTTGTTTTCTTAGTCAAAGAAGACACCTCATCACAATCAAGTCAACTCCTGTATAAAGTCCTATATATAATATCATCAAGTAGTTCTATAAATATTACATTCCACAGACTTGACCAAAAAAAATTGCATTCCACAGAAAAAATCACACAGTGCAATATTATCATATATAATAATAATCTCCAGGAAAATTACATCACAAGTAAAAGGTTCACAAAATATGAACTAAGAAAACGATAATTAAGATAAAAGACTCATGCAGATAAGAAACTAAGAAGTTGAACTTGCACTCACGAAGTCACGATAAGTAATTGTCAACTATTAGATAGCTCTCACAATCTTAAGTACATTAAACGAAATAATAACAATTTCTTCATCACCAGTATAATATAATATTCAGATTTTTTTTTTCTTGAATGCTCTTACTTGTTATTCTCAACTATGGCAAGATCAATGTTTGTTTGTCCCAACAAACTACTCATCGATCGTGCTTTAACCATTCCAAGCTTCATCCTCTTCTTTGTGATCACCAATGGCTTTCTCTCATCATCATCATCATCATCATCATCATCATCATCATCATCATCATCGTTGTCTGCGCCATCAAACTTTGTTTTCATTTCAATTGATGGAGATATTGACATGTCTTGAACATTATGATTCTTTGCAGCAACAAGAGACCTTTTTCTTACACTTGCCATGCTTCTCAGCCTTCCTTTCCCTAAATGATGCTCACAAAGAGAATAACCAACTAGTGTTGGTTGACAACATCTCCATCCTCTTCCATTAACACGACTGCACCGCGAACCTTCCATGAGTGCACCACCTCTTACCTTCTTCTGTTTTGTCTCTCTAATAACCACTACCTCTTCTTCACCACTGCCTCCATTATTATCATAACACTTCTTATTCATCTTGTTCTTCATCTTCATCTTCTTCTTCGTATTATTATTGTCTTTGTTGCTGTTGCGGTTGTTATTCGTCGCAAAACTTCCTCTCCGTTTCTTTAGAGGAAAGGCTTTCTCTCCATCTTTCCATCTCCAATCTACCGTATATATATATAATAGTAGTACTCTCTCAATAACAAACTCAATCAACATACATATACATTCATGCATTATTATTCCAAATATATAAACAACACAATAAAATATATATGTGACCTTGTTTATAACTAGAACAAGAAGGGCTTGAGGATGCGAAAAGCTCAGTTGATATTGGTGCACTTGAGATACTTCCTTTCCTACAAGGAACAAAGGAGCCAGAAAGACCTCAAAAAGAACCACAGCCACAAACACATATATTCCACTTTTACACTTAAAATTCAAGGTGAAAAGAGAAAAGATGAAAAGAGAAAGAATGTAAAAATGCTATGAAAGAAGATATGATGTAAACGGGGGACCAGCATTTGGTTCTATACTAGTATAGTAGTAGTATGTGCAGCTCAAGGGCAAATTGGTAGGTAGCTAGTTTTGAGAAAAAAATGATAGGTTTAGAGGGTATTATATTTAAAACACTTTCAACTCTATTTCCGCTAACAGTAGTATTTCTTTTTAGCAATTATTATTTTATAAAATATAAAAATTTAATTAATTAAAAAAAAAAAGTTTTACCTGTTATCATTAACCTTCTGTCCCTCTTCCCCAACTTGCCCTCTCCCATCTTCTACCTGCAATTCAAAAGCACTCAATTAAAAAACAACTAACATAGGATCCACTAAATGGTTGGTTGCATATGTTACCCCTATGTGAATGTGAAAAAAAATAAAAATTAAAAAAATTATTGCACCAATCCGACCATTTGTAAAAGGTTGGACAAAAGTGCACTAATTTACAATCGATTTTCCTATAAAAAAAATTTAAAAAAAATTGAATTATTCGAGTCATATATATAATATTATTTTTCACACTAACCAAAATCGGTTGCTTCTTGTGCTGTCTCTCGTCAGTTAAGGAATCATCACAGCCGTTGATTGGTTTCCCGATCGGTGGGACTGGTTGAACGGACGGTTGTGGATGATCCAAGGCTTGAATGCAAGAATGTTTTGGTGAAGTGGTTGTTGCATCGTTGAGTTGCACCACCTCCGGTGACCCGTTGATAAAGTTGGGATCTGAGAAAGTCACGGGCGAAAGAGAGAAAGGTAGTTGCCTCTTTCGGATCCTCATAAGTGCAAAAGATATTTAGCTCACAAAACTTTTAAACATGAAAAATGAAAAATGAAAAATCACCCAACATAGAAAATCTAGATTAGATTTTGAGGAAAATAATGATAGTAAAAAAAACAGTAAGAACCCAAACTATTTCATGAACTCATTGACCAAGAAAAAAATCTATAGAATTTTATGAATTTATAAACTATATATTTTCTCTAAGCAAAGCTTGATTTTGTATCTGGCTTTTTTGTTGCACCATCACAAAAGGGTGTTGTTTTTAGTTAAACTGTATGGGTGAGGGATGGCTCGTGTGAGGGTGGTTTAGGAGTGAAAGCACGTGTGAGGAGGGTGACTGGGTGGAACGGTAACCGGTGGGAGAGGAAAAGACAGAGTACGGACGAGGATGCCAGAGTGGAGAGGGAGAATTGGCAAATAGAAAAGTTAGAAATAAAAGCAATAAGATAAGAGAAAGGTGGGAAGAGAGAAGGAGTGGATGGTTCTATCGTTTATACTTTTAAGAAGGGGAGCTATGGGCCCCATAACCGTGACCCTCCTTAACAAGGACCCTCTTTATATTCTATTTTCCATGATATATGTTCAATTGATAATTCCAAATTACTTTTTTTCAATAAGCAATGATATAAGATGTCGTATTAGGGGTGCAACCCTTACAACGAAAACTCTTTTGCATCCTTACAACGAAAATTCTATAAAGAGTTGAAGAAATTTAAAGGTAACTTGTACCAATCATAAAAACTAGTTCTAGGAGAAAAGCTACTACTACTTAACCATCTCCAAGAAAAGAACAAGATGTTGGATATAACGACATCAAAACTAAAAGTAGCATTGTCAAAAACAATAGTATTCTTCATTAGCCAAATGCACCAAATTAGAGCAATCCATATTGAATTTAGAATAACTCTAGTGTTGGCTTTCCTCACCTTTTCTTGAATGCAACCAAAACTTTTGAACTCTTCCATGTTCAACTCGAAGTCATTCCCCAACCAAGCATAGATTCTTTCCCACACCGCTTTCGTAACTTGACATTGAAAGAAAAAATGGTCCAAAGTTTCCGAGTGGTGAGAACAAAATAAGCAATCAAGAGAATTGAGATTAGGAACTCCTCTATTTGCCAAAAGATCCTTTAGAGGTAGTCTATTGATGAAAAGTCTCCAAGAAAAAATTTGAACCTTTTTCGGGATGATAGCTTTCCAAATGACTTCCAACAATTTGATGGTGTTGATTGGCCAAGCTATGTCTTTAGCATTGGACACTAAATGGGACACGCTAGCAACCGAGAACACACCGATAGGATTTAGATTCCAATGGAAATCATCATGTTCGAAAAAATGTCATCCAACAACGCTTTTAAGTCTCTCAATTGGGTGTCGAAAGCCGAAACCAATCCATTCGCGGCGGGGAGGTTACCTAAAAGAACATCAAAATTCCAAGAATGTGCACCATTGCTCCAAGAGATGACATCGCTCACTTTGCAAAGTTTATTGTTTGAAAGATCAAACAAATAAGGGAAGGAAACACAAAGAGGTTGATCACCCAACCAACAACTATGCCAAAAAAGAATAGTGTTACCTTACTTGAAGTCACAATTGACCCAACCAATGAAGCCTTCAACGGAGTCCTCCTCTTTAAAGTCGTTTAGAATAATGTCTCTCCACCAACTAGAATCGTCCCGATTTAGAACTTCCACACAAGAAGCTAACACTTTAAATTTTGGATTTTTATATCTCAAGAGTAGAAATTTACTCCAAATGGATTTGTCCTCCTTCAAGATTCTCCACTTCCATTTGAGAAGAATAGATTTGTTCATTTCGCCAATATCTCTAATGCATAGCCCACCTTTCTCCCTTGTTTTACAAACATTATCCCACTTCACCCAATGGATACATCTTTTGTTCACATTCCCATTCCACAAACATTACCCGGAGCTTTGAAGAAGGATAAAGTGTATATTGGAATAGCGTTAAGCACCGAACTAATTAGAGTCACCCTTCCGCCGATGGAGATATTTCTACCCTTCCACGTTGATAATCTTGATTTGATATTAGAAACCACATCCATCCAAAATCTCCTCTTGCTAGAACCTTATCCGACCCATATGCCAAGAAATTTGAACGGAAAAGTCCCTCTTTTACAAGCAAGGAACAAAGTAGCCGAGGTGGAAAGCCACTCACCAATATGAACACTGAATATATTACTTTTATGGAAATTAATCTTCAATCCGGATACAAGTTCAAAGCCTCTCAACAAAACTTTCATACTCCAAAGATTATCACTTGTAGGTTCTCCTATGATTACCGTGTCATCCGCAAATTGTAGAATATCCACATATTCTTCTTCACCGAAATTAAAAGGTTTAAAATCCCCCACCTCCACCGACCTTTTCATGAGAGCACTAAAACCTTCCATGTCAATGACAAAGAGAAAAGGAGAAATTGGATCGCCTTGTCGTAATCCTCTTTGAACACTAAACTCCTTAGTAGCACTACCGTTGACCAAAACGGACATATGACTAGTGAAGAAGCAAGATTCCATCCATTTCATCCATCTCTTCCCAAACCTCATTCTTCCCATAATCCATCTAAGATAGTTCCAAGAAACGGAATCATAAGCCTTTTCGAAATCCACTTTGAGTAAAAGGCACCCCCTCTTCTTTCGTTTTGCCCAATCAAGAATCTCATTAACCGTTAACGCACCATCCATTATACTCCTTCCCGGAACAAAAGCGGTTTGATTAGGCGAAACCGAATTTCCCACTACACCTCTCAATCTAGCCGCCAAAATCTTCGCAAGAATCTTGTAGACACTCCCCACTAGGCAAATAGGACGATACTCGAACAAATCTTGAGGATTTTTTGTTTTAGGAATAAGCGCAAGGAATGAAGATGTTATAGCTTTGACAAGCGTACCTCTAGAAAAGAAATCATTGCATAATTTCATCAAATCGTCTTTAAGAAGGAACCAAAACCTTTTAAAGAATTCCAAAGTGTAACCATCCAGACCCGAGCTTTTGTTCCCGTCACAAGACCAAATCGCCTCCTTGACCTCTTCTTTGGAGAAAGGTTTTTCAAGATCCTTTGATTATTCAATCGACAAAGAATTCAAAGTAATACCATGTAGCACCGGTCTAAAGCAAGATTCTTCTTTAAAGAGTCCTTCAAAGTGTTTGAAAATGTGATCTATTATCTCCATAACCTCTTCCAATATTCCCCTCGTAGAATTGATGGAGCATAAGGAGTTTCTTCTTCTTCTATCTTTTAGAGAATTGTGGAAAAAGTGTGTGTTATCATCCCCTTCGGTAAGCCAAAGTTGTCTCGATTTGATTCTAAGAAGCCCTTCTTTTTTGTTTAAATTATCCCAAAAATCCTCCGCCACTTTCAACCTTTTCTTAACCAACTCTTCAGGAAAATTACCTGCAAAATGAACAAACAAGTTATCTAATAAGTGCAACTCTTTCCCATCTTTGTCAATATTGAGGTCTATCCAACCATAGACCGTTTTGTTCCACCAAGAGATCCGATTTTTAAGAGTTTTCAACTTTTCAACCAAGCAATAATCTCCTCTTCCTTTAATAGCCATTTTGCTCCACTCCTCTTTTACAAAGCTATCAAACTCATCATGCTTGAACCACAAGTTGTTAAACTTAAATGGCTTTGGCCCCCAATCCTTCCTACTATATTTTAACCAAATAGAAGCATGATCGGATATATCCCTCTCGCCTATATGTTGCCCTTCCACCTTCCACTCTTCTATGAAACTATCCGAAAGGAGAAATCTATCAATCCTACTCATAGTCTTCCCGTTAATTTTGAGCCACGTAAATTTGCCACCAATAGTTGGAAGATCCACCAAATCCATTTCCGCAATAAACTCATTGAAGAATCTAATCTCCCTACTATAACCACCGTTAGATACTCCAATTATTTCATCTAAAGACGAAATAGAGTTAAAATCTCTGCCAATGCACCAAGACCCTTCCACATTATTGTTCTTGAAATCACAAATTTTATTCCAAGTTCTCCTTCTTATAACTTTGTCACACGAAGCATAAACATTCACAAAGTAAATAAGTTTACCTTCCTTCTCCAAACATAGCCCAAGAAATCCTTCTCCTCTAAATCTATAGATAAGAGAGAAGAAATCTTTTTTCCACATGGTGAGAATACCTCCCGAAGCACCGACAACATCCAAGCAAGACCACTCTACATCCACATCTCCCTACATATCTTTGACTAGATTCAAACTTATTCCGCTGAGTTTTGTTTCTTGGATGAAACAAATATCAACATCACCTTTTTGAATTAGATAACCTACTTTCTTCCTCTTTGCTCTATTCCCGCCGCCTCGGATATTGTAAGAAAGAATTATCATGGGATTATTCTGTTTTGAGTCTCCTTTGATACCTTCTCCCTTTTGTTATCCCTCAACTCCATATCGTTTAGTCTTTTAATCGGGTCAAAGTTGTCAGAGGTACTGATGATCCCCAACCTTGACATTGAATTCCATAGCCCCTGCGCTACATTATTGATTCCTCTCCTGTTGCAATTCCTAATATCATTACTAGAAATAGACTCACAAGTTAAAGGAAGACCTCCTGAGAGATAATTCTTTTTGGCAAAGAGACTCTTTTGGTTAGAAGGATGTATCTGGTGTGCTTCCGACCCTTGATGTAACCTACTCTGGTTTGGATGATAGAACTCCAAAACTTTCTCCCCTAGGTCCAGCACCTCCCTCATCTTTTTCCTGTTTTTTTTTAGAATTTTTCACGTTTAAACATTGTTCATCAAAACTGAGCTTATGGAGCATCATTTATATCATTTGGAATGCTTTTTTAAAAGGGAAATGCTAACCAGTACCCTTATGACTGATTAAAGTGGTAAGTTTTTTTAAAAATGTATGCATTCAATGCAATGAAAATGCATTGGAAATTGAAATCATGACTTTTATAAAAAAAATGTTTTCTTTATTTAATATGCTTAAAGAGTGTCCTGAGGGCACTCGTTAGCAAAACTCTTTTTTAAATTATTAATTGTTATAGGATCTTTTTGATTTATGTTAATATATCATGATAGAATTAGGAAAGTGGATTTTTTTAATGTTATTAATTTATAAATGAGAAATGCTTAATATGACTGAAAAGCATTTCACGAATTTCTCGCGAATGTACTATATGCCTTCAACACTTGTATTATTTTTAATTAAGTAACACCTGTTTTCAAAATGATTTTTGATCTCTCCTATCCATTCTTATAAGACTGAATGCATATCAAAACAAACATTTGAAGAACAAGTGTGACTTACAAATGCACCAATATTTAAAATGCTCATTAGAGATGAGTTAAAGTGATCTAGTTTTTAGTACTTCATAGCCTAGCAAATAGAGTGAGGTGGATTTCATCTTTATAAAACATGTATTCCTTTCTTATTCTTTCTATTCTATCTAAATTTAATCATAGTTATATTAAAAAGCATCTAACAAAAAAATTATTAAAATATAAGTGTCATACCCCAAAATTTGCCCACCACATTTTTATACTCAATCTCATCTAAATACCAGAAGCTCAAGACTTGAATGACTGTACACTCTCCTAAACAACGACTCTCCAACTAGGGTTTTGATCTTTTTAAGTAAGATCAGCTTCTGATGCCTCAAGTGGACTCCATTGCCTCTCATATGATTCAAAGGATCCTCACCTCAATTTTCAAGCTCTGATTCCTAAGATTACTCAATCAATAACTCAAATGGTCAACAGTCGACTATTTTGACCTAAAAGTCAGTTGTGGTCAAAGTACAGTCAAAATTCCTGATTTTTGGTCAACATCAACATTTTAATGTTATATTCATCATTTGATCAAAGATTCATCATGATTCATCAAGGAAAGCTCTAAAATCATAAAAACTCAAACTTTCTAAATTAGGGTTTTGGACCTAAAGTCAACTGAACTTTGACCAACCATAACTTTCACATGGAACATCAGAAATTTTCCATCCAAAGCTCAATTTGAAGGAAATTGAATTCTCTACAACTTTGTCTCTCACATGCCAAGGCTAAAAATGCACCATTTAAGAGATATGGATCAAGACATTATAGTTTAAATAGCCACGGACGCGAAACAAAATGCAATGAGATTCTGAGAATGAACAGTTACAGAATGCAGAGAATCAATCATATTTAATGATAAATGAAATTAGGAGAGATAACATGAAATTTGAAATGATTTGCACAGTTACCTAGGGCGGTGTCTCATCACTGCACGCATGCTTGTCCCTTCAGAATGAACACGTGGTCATCATTTGGAATAGCTGGTGATAGTTGTTTTGCTCTAACAGAAATTCTGGATCAACTTAGACATATGAAACGTTAGCAATAACAGAATCAGAGTATCTAACTGATCAACAAATCCAGAACATCTGATAAGAAAATAAATACACATTTCAAATCTAATCCATATATCAGATCTTCTCATCCTTTCATTCTAGGCATAAATCCATACTGATATTCTTCAGAATGAACTTAAACCTATCTTCAGCAAGGGGTTTTGTGAAGATATCATCCCACTGATGTTCTATATCCATAAAGTTTAAAGAAAGAACACCCTTCTGAACATAGTCCCTAATAAAGTGATGTTTAATCTCAATATGTTTAGCTTTAGAATGTAAGATAGGATTCTTAGATAAACGAATAGCAGAAGTATTATCACAGAACATAGGAATGTTACTCTCATGTATCTGATAATCTTCTAGTTGACTTTTCATCCAGAGCATTTGTGTACTACATTCAGCAACAGCAACATATTCTGCTTCTGTAGTTGAGAGTGCAATGGTAGCTTGTTTCTTGCTGTACCAGGAGATCAGGTGACTACCCAGAAACTGACAGCTTCCAAAAGTGCTTTTCCTTTCAACTCTATCTCCAGCGTAATCAGCATCACAATATCCTACTAATTTGTTGTCATACCCCAAAATTTGCCTTCCATATTCCATTCACAATGACTCAAAGTTCAAGATTCAGTCCCAAAGATTACTCATTCAAAAGTCCAGATGATCCACAGTCAACTAGTTTAACCTAAAAGTCAACCATAATCAGAGCATAGTCAAAGCCTCCCAATTTTGGTCAACATCAAGTATGTAAAGCATAACCATCATTTGATCAAAGATTGATCATGATTCCATTAATAGAAACTCAGAGATGAACAAATACAAAAAGGTTCAAATTAGGGTTTCTTAGGAGAAAGTCAACCCAACTTTGACTGGGCATAACTTTCACATGGAACATCAAAAATCCCTCACTCAAAGCCTATTTGGAAGGAAATTGGATTCCCTACAACTTTGTCTCTCACAAGCCAGGGCTAGAAATGATTCATTTGAGAGATACAATGCAAAGGATTACAGGTCATTTTCAGGCATCCTTCAAAAGCAGTTTTTTCCCAAAAAGGATATGATCAAGATAAAAGCTCCAAATGGAAAATATATTCCAAAGTGGCTTATAGAGGACCTCTTGAGGTTTCCAAAAAGTATTAGAACTCCCTCATAGCTTAAAAATTGAGTGAGATATGCTTAATCAAAGTGGGGTGATTTTGGAGGACCAAATATGAAAAAAGAAGGTTCAAATTGAGAAATTTTGCAAATGGGCCTATGGTTTTATGATCTAAACTTGGTCCACAAGATATTTATGCTACCCAAAGTCATATGCCACGAAATTAGATATATTACTTGATTTTTTAGAATTTTATTTCATTTTTATGTTTTAATTAAGATAGAAAATCAAATATTTTGGCAAAAGATGCATTTTGATTGTTTCCAATCAATATTTATGATCAAATATCATCTAATTTTCGTGCACTATTGATTGAGGAAAGAATTGGTACAAATATGGCCAAAATAGAAAGTTATTATTCAAGAATAAAGTCAATTTTCTCAAACTTACAAGATTGGATTCAAAGAGGTTTTGGACTATTTTTCCTAACCTAATCCAGTGCCTATAAGTACCTAATGCAAACCACGTGAATAGGGGTTGGAAAATCGGATCAGGGCTAGACTTGCAAAAAATGCAAATTTCTTCAAGAAACTCTAATTCGGTTTCAAGGATCTAGAGCTTTTCCAAGGGATTTGAAGATTGCAAACGCTTCCTTGGAGAATTCTGACCGTGTTGGGATCATTACGCGTCATCAACAACCCCAGAACACTCTCCAAATCGTCAAGGTACGTGCTTCTGAAAACTGAGTCGATTGGCTCGTGTCTTGCATTCTCATGGACTTATGATTGCATATTGTGACTGTACTTGATGCCGTGAACGTGTATGCATAAGTAATTGGGTTTCTGGGCGTGTTTCGTACGAATCACCATTGTTGAACAAACTAGGGTTCGTGAGTTTAATTTGGGGATTTCTGATAGGGATAAAATTAGGACAAGATAATAATGTGGTTGGAATCGCATGATGAAAATAGAGGGATTAAGGGGGTTGCGAAATATTTATATGCTAGGGTGATCTAATCGCTATTTTCCAGACATTTGCTTGCTACGAAAAATTCCAAGCAGATTCGTAGCAAATCTGCAGAAATTTACAGGTCTTCTTGGGGAAGACGATGAGGTGGCATCCCACCACTGGCCCATTTAAAAACTGGCGCGCGTTTCATAGGATTCAGATCTTGACTTTGTATTTCATATGTCTGGAGTGTTTGTTTAACGCGTGTGTACGCGTGGTGTGTTGGTGACGAAGGACGCTGGTGAGGGGGAGGTCATGGGTTCGAGCCTCCCCTTCGCCTATTTATTTTTCTGGATTTCCTCATGTGATTCTGTGTGCCTGCTCCCCTATGGTGCATCATGCGCCCCACAAATCGGACCATTGGATCATAAACCCTTAGATCCAACGTGCCTAGCCTTGGTCCTTATACCATACACTCTAGTCACAGCCACACTGGATTCAAACCTCAATAAAACTTAATTAATTTTAATTATTTATTTTGTTTGTTTTAATTGAAATATTTTTTTAATATATTAATTATATAATAATTTTTTTTATAAAATTAGTATATAATATTTATATTAAAAATTTTAATTTGTTGTTCGTGCCAATTAAATCGATTAATCGCTATGGTCAACGATAATTTTAATTAAAATTCTATTTAAATAAAATACAAATCAAATTATATTCGATTAAATGGTTGCAATTATCTTATTGATTGTGATGATTAATCCTCCCTTGTTCTAAATTTAATTTGTTATTATTTGTAATCGTATTAATCGGTTATGAGGGGTAACAATACAAAATAAAATTCACAAAAATAATAAAACACATTAATTCATTATTAGTGATAATCGAATCAATCGATTTGAATTGGTAATGGTGCAAAACCCCTAATCTCTTAACTATGGTGATCAAACCTATTGATCATTGCGGTTAATTGTGCCAAATCAGGGTTGTACGCCCGAATCTTAAAATATTTCTTAAATCCATTCAAAACTACAAAATCATCAAACTACGAAAGGCCATTCAAAAAGCCTCTAAAAAACATTTCTAATCAAATTCAATTCTAATGGCGTACAACCCTCCCCGAACTACGTAGACTCTGATCCTCCCTAAGGAGGTACGTAGGCACTTGGCAACAAGGCGAGTCCCCCTCTTTAAATTTCTAATCATATCAATACAATTCTGTTTGCCACCTTTCTTTATGAACCCTGCCATGAAACCCTGATCTTTGAAATATTAGCCTTTAGGAAAGGGTTGAGGGTGCCTAACACCTTCCCTCAACCTGATTATAATAACTTACCCCGATCTCTAAACTGCGTAGGGTTTCCTATTCGCCCTTCAGAATAGGTGGCGACTCTAAAAGCTAAATTTTTAGGCAGGTTGCTACAGTTGTATTCTTCAGATCTTCTGTAGACTAAACCAACATTAGTAGTACCTTTCAGATACCTCAGAATTCTCTTAACAATAGTTGAGTGAGATTCTCTAGGATCTGATTGGAATCTAAAGCACAAGCATACACTGAATAAAATATCAGGTCTAGAAGCAGTAAGATATAGAAGAGATCCAATCATACCTCTGTAGAGTTTCTGATCAACCTTCCTGCTTACCTCATCCTTACCTAATACACACGTTGGATGCATTTGAGTCTTTTCTTCTTTACTTTTAGACAGATTAAACTTCTTCAGAAGTTCTTTCACATACTTGGTTTGATGAACATAAGTTCCTTCAGAAGTTTGATTAATCTGAATGCTTAGGAAGTACTTGAGTTCTCCCATCATGCTCATTTCAAACTCTGCCTGCATAGACTTAGCAAACTCCTTTCCAAGTGTAGTATTAGATGTTTCAAATATGATATCATCAACATAAAATTGGCAAATTAAAATATCCTTTTTAAAGGTTTTACAAAAGAGAGTTGTATCCACTTTTCCTCTAGTGAAACCATTATCCAGAAGGAAAGAACTTAATCTTTCGTACCAAGTGTCATACCCCAAAATTTTCCCTCTAATATTCAATCGAAGGTTCCTCAATTGCCCAAGAGCACTCATGGTTCTATCAGACAAATCTCCTCCTAATCCAGGATCCCCATAACTAGGGTTTGCACTTCATCAAAAGAGTTTGAATCTCTAAGGCCTCAAATGGATCTCAAGGTGCCTCATATGTCTCAAAGCATCTCCATGTCAAAAGTCAAGCTTCGATTTCAAGGACTGTTCACTCAATGGCTCAGACGATCAATAGTTGACTATATTGACTTAAAAGTCAACTATAGTCAAACTTCAAGACTTTTGGTCGACATCAAGTATTTGAGGTTATATCCATCATTTGATCAAAGGTTGATCATGATCCGTTAATAAAGACTCAGAAATGAACAAAGTCAAAAGGTTCAAATTAAGGGTTTTTTATAGGAAAAGTCAACTCAACTTTGACTGGTCATAACTTCTACATGGAGTATCAAAAATTCATCACTCATATCCCATTTTGAAGGAAATTGAATCCTCTACAACTTTGTCTCTCACAAGCCAAGGCCAGAAATGCACCATTTGAGAGATATAGTACAAAAGATTATAGGTCCTTTTTAAAGGTCAACCGAAAGAAGTTTTTTGTCAAAGGGCATATCATCAAGATAAAATCTCCGAATGGAAAATACGTCCCAAAGTGGCTTGTAGAGGACATCCTGAGGTTTTCAAAAAGTCCTAGAACTCTCTCATATCTTAAACATTGAGGGAGATGTGCCTCGTCAAAGTTGGTCGATGTTGGAGGGAAAATGTGAAGCAAATAAGGGTTAAACTTGGATTTTTCCCAAATGGGCCTATCCTTTTATGATCCAAACTTGGTTATGAGGTTACTAAGAAGCCCCAAACTCAATCCCATGACCATTTGACTTTTATTTTAATTTTAGTGAATTTTTATTCATTTTAAACATAATTTAAATCAAAATAAATAAAGGAAATGTGCAAGATTTGTTTTAGTTTTGATTTCTAATCAAATTCAATCACTTAAATGCCATAATCTCCATCCAATTTCGTGCTAAATCAGATTGGTAAGATTATATTAAAATTGAGCACATTTTAGAAATATTTTCAAACTAAATCTCTTCAAAAATGGCAACAATGGATTCAAGGATATTTGGTCCAAGATTAGTGACCTAATTCAGTTTCACATATATACTGAACAAGTGCAGATGCCAAGGGGAGGTTTTTTTCTGGCCTCCAAAACCGTAAACACATTAAAAAAACAATGAAAATGTCAAGATCGTTTTGGTGGTTGGAGGTTGTTTCAGGGCGTTTTAAACATCTCAATCGATTCTTTGGTGCTCCTTGGTGCTATTGCAACCGTCGTCTACGATCAAAACATCCGGAATCATGGCATAAGGCTCATGGTTTTATTAAATTTTTCTTATGTGTCGATTTCCACAATTCTTGCGTGATTAGTATAATTTGATTGCATACATTGATTCACAATGATGTTACGAAGCTTTTGGCATATGTTAATTGGATTTTGGTTGCAGGTATAAGGTTTCACCATTTTTAGGGTCGTGAAACTTTAATTTGGGAACCACGGATAGAAGCAAAATTGGCCAAAATTAATAGTTCCATCGCATTCAGAGAGTGTCTTTTAGTTAATCGGGTATTTAATTGGGATTTATTTGCATCGTGTGATGAATTTGACATTGGCAGGTTTACAGCAACTCACAAGAACCATTGCCAAAAGCCTGTACTATTTTCCAGAATTTCACGAGGACGAAGAAGGCTTGGGGGCGCGCAAGTCATTTTTAAAATTTTGGCGTTTTGTTTCGTTTTTATCATTATGGGTCCGTTTACTAACACTGAGCGACGTTTGGTTTGGTGGTGAAAGGAAGCGCATAAAAGTCTTGGTGCGTTAGGGAGGGGGTTCGATCCTCACTCCCTACATTATTTTGTGGAATTTCTTTGGTTCTTCCTATATGCAGATCCTACGCAACAAGCCCATACGTTCCTACATGCATCCTCGTATCACAATCGTTGGATCTCCAGCAAACAGGATCCAACGCTCTACAGCGTGAGGTTCCACCATGAACACTCAAGAGCCAACAGCACAGGATTGCTGCCCCAAGTGTTATTATATCTTTTTATTTACTTTTTTTTCTTTTTTGTTATTTAATTGTTTAGATTAGAAATTAATTATTTATATTTAATCTAATTAAATTAATAATATAATTAGATTAGGATTATGCTAGCAATTAGGGGTTAGAAGTATCTCCCCGATTTATTTTGGTTGTCCGATTTAATTTATTTAATCAGGTTTAAACCACTATTAAATCACAAAACCCTAGAAGTCGATGCATCAGGGTTTGCCCAATCCCACTGTCCAAAAACATTAATCCTCAATCAATTTTCTCTTCGATCCGACTATACCTATCAGTCGCATTGTGGAGAAATAAATTGAATCTAATTAATTTATTTATTAATATTAATTATGATTTAATGGGTTCTTGGCTAATTCTCTCCTCGATCCAACTAAACCTATTGGTCGCATTGACGAGAGATAAAATAATAAAACATAAATAACGAAATTCATTATCATGTAATAACCAAATCTATTGGTTATGAGAGGTGATGATAAAACATGAGATTTAATTACAAAATTAAAATATACTTTATTTGCTGCTCGTGACGACCGAATCTATCGGTCAGAATGGCCAGCAAAACATTATCTAATTCGTTAATTATAATGAACAAATCTATTGATCATCGCACCTAACGAAGACACATCAAACCAGGGTTGTACGCCCAAATCTTAAAACACTCCTTCAAACTACGGATTTTCATCACTTCGATCAGGCAACTCAAAATGCCTTGCAAACCATAAAACTCAAAACTACGATAAGACAATTTAAAAAGCCTTCAAACACCTTCATATCAAATTCTAAGGCGTACAACCTTGTTCCCGAACTACGTTGACTCTGATTCTCCATAAGGAGATACGTAGGCACTTGGCAACAAGGCGAGTCCCCTTCCCCTAAATCCTAAATAGGTTCAAATCTTACCATTCACCCTTTTCATTTCCTTAGCTATTGCCTTAACATTTTAGCCATAAACCTTATCTTCGATAAAACTTTAGGAAAGGGTTAAGGGTGCCTAACACCTTCCCTCGACCTGATTATAATAATCTTACCCAGATCTTTATACTGCGTAGGGTTTCCTATTCGCCCTGGTAGAATAGGTGGCAACTCTAAATCTTTATTTTTAAGGCAGGTTGCTACAGCTGGCGACTCTGCTGGGGATATGGTGAATTATTATGCTCCTAGTTTTGATAGGGTTTAGGTTTTTAGCGAACGTTTTTAGGGTTTGGCTAATTTGCCATCTTTAAGGTTTCTTATTAGGGTTTATGGTTTTTTTATAAGTATTTAAATTTTATTTATTTATTTATTTGCAATTTAATTTATTCACAGCAATTCATTATTTACCGCAATTTAATTAAATATTTGAATATTTATTATTTTATCACATTTCTTTTGGGATATATAAATTGCTGTTAAACCTAAGCGTGAGAATTATATTTAAGACCAGATGGGAATTACATCGCCTACGAGTCTTATTACAATTCCACTCAGAGTGGGTTGAATATCCGGAAATGTCTGATATGAAGCTTGACTTTGTTGAGGGCATGACTTGGTATTTAGCTGATCTCTCTAGGAACCTACCCCTAAAACTCGAACTTCATGGATAAATAAGCTGTTCTAAAATCCAAAGAGAGAAAAAGTCCGGCGGCTACGAACGACCCCATGAGACCTTCTAGAACATACCAATGGGAAGGGTAGGCACCCTAAGCCGTTACTTCGAACCTATGAACCTAGGGCTTATGTGCTTATGGGCTTATTATACGTGTGCAATTTATATATTGCGAATGTCTTGCGTTTTAATTTTTGCAGGTATTCCTACGTGTTCCCTGGCTTGCAGGGACTCTATTTCCAAGACCATGTCCTTCCCATGAAGGACACCTCCATTTATGCGCGTCAATTGGCCTCTCGATGGCCATGAGACCTAGTGACTGTCTTGAACAGTCACCCCGCGCCTGCATCTACGCATTCCCTAGCCTGTAGGGATTTTCTTTTATATCTTTGTATTTTTACAACTACGTGTCATTCCCACGAAGGACATCTTCGTTTACGCACGTTGATTGGCCTCTTGATGGCCATGAGACCTAGTGACTGTCTTGAAGCGTCACCCTGTGCTTACATCTATGCATCCCCTAGCCTGTAGGGATTCTATTCCTTCGTACGAAGGACATCTTCGCTAGCATACGTCAATTGGCCTCTCGATGGCCATGAGATTTAGTGACGGTCTTGAACGGTCACCCCGTGCTTGCTCCTACGAATTCCCTAGCCTGTAGGGATTTTCTTTTATGTCCATGTGTTTTTACGATGACTTCGTCCTTCCCCTGAAGGACGTCCCCATTAACGCACGTCGATTGGCTTCACAATGGCCATGAGATCTAGTGACTGTCTTGAACGGTCACCCCGTGCTTATTCTCACAAACCCTCTAACTTGTAGGGTTTGGATTTCCATTTGTGCATCTTCAATCTCTAGCCTGTAGGGATTTCACTTCATTCGATATCATCCTTAGATAGGTTGTGTTCCGCATAGAGAACCTTCCCACGAGGGACAACTTCATTGGTACGAATCGAATGGCCTCTCGATGGCCATGAGATATGGTGACTATCTTGAACGGTCACCAACCGCTACCTTCTACATACTCCCTAATCTAAGAGATTTCCATTGGCGTGTCATAACATCTAACTTGCAAGGACTTCGCTAAGGTCCAATGTCACCTCAAAATCCGCATAGTCTATCCTTAGGATTATATATGTCGCACGTCTGCATTGCATTACATATAAGGAGTCATAACATAAAAAAAGGGAGTCTCTCGCATACGCATGCGTTTGCATTTTCATGCATTCATACATTTACATTCGCATCTTCGCCTGCATCAACACTTTCCCGTCTAGCCGATTTCCCGAAACTCACGAAGAAGAACAAAGAGGATCATAACCTATGGAGAAAGGAGGAATGGGCCTTACTAAGAAAAAAGAGGATGCCCTTCGCCATGAGTCACATGTCCATGCCTTGTCATAACAGGATCGTAAACACAACAAAGGTTATCGTCGAGCAAGGATTAGTTCAACAAAGAAGTTCCCTCATAGATACACTCAAGGGGTATCTAGTCATAAAGGGGTTCATCTATGAACATAGTAAAGCTTACAAGGATGCTCTATGATAACTTGGGTGCAAGGATCAGTCAAACTAGGGCAACATCCTGAACAAAGATGCATAACTATGATGGAGGGAAGGCGACATACGTTGACTCCCCACCAAGGGGCAAAAGGGTCATAAATTTTCTACATCAATTTACAAACGCTGAAGGTTGCAAACGGTGTGATACTATCCTTAGAAAAGGCAAAAGAGGTTCAGTCAAAGGAAACTCATGAAGTTCCGATACGACGAAAACCCACCGCTAACAATTTATTCCTGACAGGTTTGACGTGCCCAAGGAGAATCTGAGATTACCCTTTACTTCTACAAGTCTAGGAACTAAGGAGTAAAACAAAGTTAACGGATTTACAAAGGAGATTGTCCCTAGGATCAATAGGTTTTATCATGTCAAAATTTCAACCCTTACGATCGCTAAGTGTTACTCAGGATAAAAGTTGTACCTTTAGATTAGCAATTCTAATGGGATGACCATGCAGGTTTTGGAGTCAATTCATTCGCTCACTACTACGACTTTCCACTCGCACACTTCTATGCTATTTTCAATTTCAGATTTAGGATTATTAACGAACTTAAGGGAGAATGACGAATGCAAATAACTAAATCTCGCTAAACATATGCTTTCAAGGTAAGACCGAACCGACGATGTACAGGCATTATTTCAAATTCTAAACAGTGGAGATATAAGGATTTTAATCCCTCGTCACCCCCTCGATCCAGGAGTTGGAGTTTGTTTCTACTTTTCAAAAAATCCTTGATTTTAACCAGGGGCAGGGTAGATTTCGATTAATTCAATGGTGTAATTTGGTTGTCAAGAGAATCAATCAATGAAGAAAAGGTTCAAGCATAAGGATCAAGCAAAGCAAAGGTTCGGGCGTATCTTCTTCCTCGTGTTCACCCAAGATTGAGGAAACAATGGAGATAACATTCACAACACTTTATTCCTCAATACATCATTCGAGATCGAGGACGTATCAAAGTTGAAGCTTACAAATCAAAGTCAACATGGCAGTCACAACATTCAAAATCCAAGGATCAATACTTCCAAAGGAGTATTCATAACAAAAAGGAGAAAAGCGCCCGCTAAGTCAAAATGGAAAACAAAATGACTTAGGAAAAAATTAGGGCATCCCGATGGATCAAATTCAAAGGAATTGGTTCATGCAAAAATAAGGGATCAAAACAAAACGAAGGCGAAATACAAAGGATGATCTTGCGACTGCTAACTCATCGAAGCTTCCCATCAATGCTTGGATCTCAACAACATTTTTCATCAGTGCTTGGATCTCTACTAAGGCTTCTACTTAACATCAAAACTGAAATAATTCTCTTACAAACAAAGCACATTCATTGGATTAAACGAACTTTTAGGATTTGAAGAACATCAAGGAGAAAGGGTTGGGTTAAATAAATTTTGAGCCTTATATCCGTTGTTTCTTAAACCACGAACCAGGCCAAGTTACAACATTCAAAAGTCCTAATTGAGGCAAGGTTAACTACGAAAGCATATTAAGCAGGATTTTGTTATACTAACTCCTAGGTTTGTTAAAAATATTTCTAACCGCTGCGCTTCTTCAAGCATTCATTTCCAATCATCCAGTCCTAATTCATAACGGACTTCGATTTCAAAACTTGCGTACGCATTGCATTGGAGTTACTTCTCAAAGGGTACAACATCAACTACAAACAAACACTTAGCACTCAAAGAGATCTCGAAATTGGTTTAACCAAAGACGATCATTTCTGATAAAGACTCTTGAATAGGGAAACCACGCCCAGAGGGTTTTCCTAAATAGGGGCAAACTCTCAAGGATTACAGGGGCATACAATCAAATAGCCTATTTACTAGGGGCATTCTTCTTAAGATTCAATCGACTTGGGTCACGTCTCGAAGCAATAATAATCAGGGGCATGTCGAACATGGGAGAAGTTTAAAAGGATAGAACACCATGGATAACCCTCCATATCCTAGAAATCAAGGGCATACCCTTCAATCTAAGCATATGACAAGGTTATTTCCCGGGGCACTTCCCTCATGACTTGGAGATCATAAGCATCTTTCCCCACGAAAATATTGGGGCAATGGATATCAAATCCACAAGCCGCACAGCATAAGGAAAAGACGTTCTCACACTTTACAACATCGAACAAATTTTTCTCCTAACTACGACCTTCAAAATTCAAAAAAATAGGGATTGGGAAGTCGCGCTAGCATCACACCCCACCTTGTCAAACAAACCTACAACTCCAGCAAGCTATATACGCTTTGGTTATCAACAAACTATCATTGGAACATCATGCAAATACATATAAATCACGCATTACATACATCGGTTGATACATTACACCACACCCTTTTAGGTAGTCTTCTTTAAGACAAATCTTACGACCCTTTTAGGAACCTTTTCAGGTAGTCTTCTTTAAGACGAATTGTCATCCTTTCTAGGAACCTCTCCAGGTAGTCTTCTTTAAGACATTCTTTTTCTAAGATCCTTACTAGGTAGTCTTTTCTAAGACATTCATCATCCTCTCTAGGAACCTCTTCAGGAAGTCTTCTTTAAAACATTCTTTTTCTAAGATCCTTTCTAGGTAGTCTTTTCTAAGACATTCATTATCCTTTGCTAAAAACCTTTTCAGGTAGTCTTCTTTAAGACAAATTTTATCCTTTCTAAGAACCTTTTCAAGTAGTCTTCTTTAAGACAAATGTTCATATCCATTCCGGAAACCTTTTCAGGTAATCTTATAGAAGACATTATTTTATTCCACTTGTTACATCAATCAACATATGCATGAGCCATACATCAAAACATCCAAGTCATTACTCTGGTGCTAAACCACATTGTCCACCTACTTCCTGGTAACCTTACCAATGACAATAACCTTATTGTTTGTTTATTTCCAATCACCTGATTGACGTATCCCGGTAACCTTGCCGATGACACTAACCTTACTGTTTGTTTATCCCCAATCACCTGATTGATGTATCCAGGTAACCTTACCGATGATAGCAACCTCGCTGTTCATTTTACTCATAAAACATATACATACGCATTAGCATATACATATCATCTAGCGCATTCACATACTATAAAAACTCAGTTTCCGACCCTCGAGTCGTGAGTTTTCACTGTACCGATTCCTTTCCGACCCTCGAGTCGTGAGTTTCCAACCCTCGTGTTGTGATTGGTTTTTTTTTTCCGACCCTCGATTCGTGAGTTTCCAACCCTCATGTTATGATTGGTTTGTTTTCCGACCCCCGAGTCGTGAGTTTCCAACCCTCATGTTGTGATTGGTTTGTTTTCCGACCCTCAAGTTATGAATGTCCGACCCTCGAGTCGCGAGTTTCTAAACATATCGCTTCCTTTCCGACCCTTGAGTCGTGAATATTTGACATGCTATTTTCTCCGACCCTCGAGTCATGAGTCTCCAAGCAAACAATCTTCCATGCAAGTAAACTTGTCCGAACCAGAGCAAGTGGATCCCATTGGTGCAGGTGAGCTTGCTTGAGCTATAGCAAGTGATCCTTTGGGGATTAATCAAAACTACGATAGTAAGCAGGTATGGCTAACTGCGACGACTTACTAGCACGATAGTAAGTGGGTCATACCATCTACGATAAGCTTACTCCAACTACGATAGTGAGTAGGTATGGCTAACTGCGACGACTTACTAGAACGATAGTAAGTGGGTCATACCATCTACGATAAACTCACTCCAGCTACGATAGTAAGCAAGTACGGCTAACTGCGATGACTTACTAGAACTATAGTAAGTGGGTCATACCATCTACGATAAGCTTACTCCAACTACGATAGTGAGTAGGTATGGCTAACTGCGACGACTTACTAGAACGATAGTAAGTGGGTCATACCATCTACGATAAACTCACTCCAGCTACGATAGTAAGAAGGTATGGCTAACTACGACGACTTACTAGAACGATAGTAAGTGGGTCATACCATCTACAATAAGCTTACTCCAACAACGATAGTAAGCAGGTATGGCTAACTGCGACGACTTACTAGAACTATAGTAAGTGGGTCATACCATCTACGATAAGCTTACTCCAACCACGATAGCAAGTAGGTATGGCTAACTGCGACGACTTACTAGAGCTATAGTAAGTGCGCCACACCATCTATGATAAACTTGCTGAAACTACGATAGTAAGTAGGTACGGCCGACAGCGACGACTTACTAGAACTATAGTAAGTGGGCCCTACTGTAACACCCCCAATTCTATACTAAACAAATAAGGCATATATTTGCGTAAATCAGAGTAAAGAAGCATGCATCTCACGAGGGCATTACACATATTTCAAAATAAAACAAATATTTTATCTTTAAACATGCAATGGTCATTTCCAAATAACACGGGATTTAAAACAACATGCAAAACCACAGTGGAATAATCTTCTCATCAAATAAATGGTAAAATCGAATGATTCCCATACATCATCCACCATATCTCAACATCTCGGCTCAAGGCCATTCATCAACAAAATAACGTATTCAAATACGAAATACAATACGAGTAAACAAATATCTTATAACAACGAGTCATAAAAACATAAAACCTAAAACCCACGTGTTACATATGACCAGAGCACAAGTGACTATTTAGTCACGACACCTTACAAAGATATAAATCTCTAAGCTAAGCCTCCTTCGAAGCATCGCTATCCATGAAACCTGCACGTTATCAACAAAGGATAACATTCAAACAGAAGGGTGAGAATTCAACTTCTTATAGATAAACATAATATGGGAAATGTAAAACACAACAAGAATACATTTCAAGAATTCACGAATCTTCACATAAACATGCATCATTGTCATACCCCAAATTTGTCCTACCCTTAATTTTTAACTGACTTAAGCATCAAGTTCATCTGCATACCTCCATTAGGGCATTAACATGACCTCGCATTCAAGCATTAAATAAACATACACAAAACATGGGATCATTTGTCATGGACTAGGGTTTATTTCCCTAGTTATTTGAATCGAGACTCTTTAATTAGGGTTTCGAGCTCGTGCACACTTCATCAAGTCTTTTGTTACAATGGTCATACAATATTTCAAGACTTTGACTCGCTCAGGTGGGCATCTTCTATTACAAGTGTTTGATTTGATTTTAAAGGTCAAAGAAAATGGGTTGGGGTTCTTAATGTTCTTGCTTAGAGAGGAGGTTATTGGTGTCAATTCGAATTGCGACTATAAATACTTTCAAGAACTTTGGTTTCAACCCTATGTTCCGGTGCTTATTCAAGCTTTCGAATGTTGTAAGAATCGGAAAAGATTAGAAAATTCCAAAGGGGAGGAATGAAAAGTTGAAATTCAAGGCCTACAAGTGGAGAGAAATTCTTTTCCACATTCAGAGTCAATGAGTGACAAAAACAAGTTATCCATACAAAGCCCATACATTCAATTCATCCAAAATCCACATCCACTCAATATCAAACATATTACATGTTCACCACAAGTATTCATGCCTTCATCAAGTCCATCCATCATAATCTCTACAAAATTCACTACAAAATCCAAAACCATTCATTGCATCAAAGCCATATTCATTACAAGTATAAAACTACAAAAATCTCACAAATAGTTCTAATCCTTTCTTCACCTTACAAACTATACCAATGTCCATTCTTTTCATACTTTTGGAACATGGAACAAAAAAGAAAAAGAGACATCATAATTTATTGCTAAACCTAAAAGCTCTAAGTTCCTAAACTCCTTTGAGCAAGCTTTATACTTTCAACTTTGCTTGGCCTTCATTAGGTGTTAGAAGCCCATGAGATATTCGCAATAATGCAAACAGCACCATACCTGCAGCAAAAGCAACAAATCGAACCAGTTCAGCATCTAAGCTTAAAGCATCATACAGCAAAAGATTGTTAAACAAGATGAACAGAACTACAACATGCCAACGGTCTCTCACCTATTGAACAAGATCTGGCCTCTTCAATTTCAATTGTTACAGCAGCGGCCATAGATTTCCGTCATTCAGCATCTACAAACAAGTTCAACTCCAGTTCAAAGCTCCACAAGTTTCACAACAAGGAAATACAAACACCTTGCAACCTGTAGCCATACATTCATCAAAATCTACAACAAAAACAGCTCCTAACAGCATTTCATTAACCCAGAATTCTACACACATTAACAAAACCAGCCCCGCATCATATACCAGACACATCTACCTGCATTCAGTTTCAAACATGGCCACAAACCCCCTAACTACCAGCAACTAACCTACAACTAACTTCCAAACACATAACAGAATTTAACTACCAACCTATTCAATTCTAACTACCAAAAAATCAGTTTATTGATCTACACCCAACATGTAACAAACCTCTAACCACCTATAACTGAATCAATCTCTGCCCTCCATTTCCTAAACAGAATTCCTCAAATCTCCAACTGAAACGGCATCCTCACTTTCACAGTATAACTAACCCCTCCACTAACTGTTACTATCATAACTGAATCTAACAGAAAACTTCCAGCTCATTCTCAAACATAATAACTAACCCTAACAGAAAGATAACTGTCAAAAAACCAATTCAGTTACAAACTAACCACTTCATAACTAACCTAACAGAATCTAACAACCTCTAACTGATTCAATAACAGTCAACAATAGAAATAACAGATTGAGAACTAACCTTGAAACCTATATAATCAGTACCTCCACGCCATTTTTCAACTTCACTCTTCATTCATTCACCACCATCCTCACTTCACATTCAGAATCTTCAAACCTTCTCCTCCACCATTTCCCACAATCACATTCATCATTCTTCTTGAACCTCGCCACTTCTTCTTCTTCAATCACCTTCCTCATTCGTCTTTATTCACTATCATCTTCATCTCTCTTCGCTCATCATCAACAATCATCTTCATCTCTCTTCACTCGTCATCAACAATCACCTTCAATCTCTGCAATTCGTCTACATCATCCCTGTAACATTCGGTTCGGTTCAACTCTTCGCGCTCAGAATCAAGGAACGAAGCAAACTCAAAGAAATAGAAGAAGAAAAAGAATTCACAAAGATAAGAAGCGAAAGGACTCAAGAACTCACCGGGAAAGATTGTTCAATTGCTTTCGCGTTTATTTCGCCAAGCGCGATTGTTTTCTCCATTCTGAATTTTCTCTTCACCTTGCACCGATTCTTCATCACAGGTACGTGCTCCTACTCGTTGCAATTGTCAATTGTGTGCTTTATTCACTTCCTCGACTTGCTTCCAATTGAACGAATCGAGTCTCTGAGTTACGAATCCGGAGCTTTTACGAACCTAGGGTTGAAATCGGGGATAACGGAGATTCGAGAAGAGTGAAATACGAGAGAGTTTAGGCTGATTTGAGGAAGGGAGAGACGGTGGCCGGTAGTATCTCACGGCGGTGCTATGAAGCTTTCGATCGGAGGCGACGAAGGACGCGCCGTTCGCGAGGGAGATGGATCTAGGAACGAGAGTGAGAAGAGAGTCTGAAGAGGAAGTTGAATCGTCACTTCTTTTTACCCTAATCCCTCTTTCTATTATTCTCCCCTTTTTTATTTTTTTTAATTAGAATTGTTAACTGAAAAATAAAAAAACCTGAATCTGAATTGCATTGCAAATGGAAAAATCTGATGGATCATAGGGCCTTCCCCATACGAATTTGCTAGCATACTACATGTGGCCCAACATCACCATTTTTTTTGGTAGTTCAGAAGAGGCATTAACAAAAATTTGAAATGAATCAAAATCATCATTGGGCCTTGTCACGAATGCTACTCACACCCCCATGTAATAGGCCCATGCGCCACTCAATGCAATTCTAGTTCAGTAAAATTACTGATGCACCCCCTGGCAATATAGACTTTAGTTTTATTTTAAATTTTGTTTTCTTTTAACTTTTGTTTCGTAAGTCCCTTTTGATTCAGATAAAAAATGCACAAAATCGATGTTAGATCTTAGTTCACTTCAAAATAGTTTTTACTTTTAGTTGATAAAAACATGATAAAATCAATAATAAAATTTGTTAGTTTCAATTAAGTGATCTTAGGATTAATGTTAGACTTGAATTAGAATTCCATTAACACTAAAAAACCTATAAAAAATGATAGTATTTTTAGACTAGTTTTAGCACTAATGTTTGAATTGCTTTCTTTATTCCTTTCGTACCATTTTCATGTTATTTTTGTGTGACTTTGTTGCTTAGCTTTTGGCCATATTTTTGGCCTATTTTGTTAATATCGTTTTAATGCTCCTTTTAGAATTTAGTCACCATGTTAGACTTAGATTAGAATAACAATAACTCTAGGTTTAGAAACTAGGCTAGTCCCCCACTTTTTCTCATTCTTTTCTTTTTACAACACTAAAACATCTAAAAATACTTGAATAAATTCCCCATAAAAAAATACAAAGAAAACACTTAAAACATTAATAATCAAAGTGAAAATCATTAAAAAGGGAATGGAAGCTTGGATCTCCCTTGCTTTAGGGAATCATTCGAGTGCCTGGATTTCCCTTGCTTTAGGGTTCCATTCGGGCGTAAGTTCCCAAATTCTAAAAAACACAAACCATAGAGTAACTCGAGTTTCCCTTGCTTTAGGGATTTCCTCGAAACACTCAAACTCTCTCTCTCTCCTTTCTTAAGGGCATTGTTATCTCCGCTCTATTGCATCCTAGGTCGATCCCTTATGCAAGAGCGCGAGCGTTAACTCCGCCCAACTAAAAAACACCAAAACAAACAGAAAATATGGAGCCGAACTACGACGCTCTGATTCCTGAAAAGGATACGTAGGCATCAAGTCGCGGGGCTTGAACGAGCACATTTGTAAATATTTCCTTCTTTTCCCCGTATTTCATTTTGCATTCATTTCACATGTAGACATAGACATAGTACACACCCTTTAGATAGAAACAAACATAGGTGGATACCATCGAGTACGATGGGCGCGAGGGGTGCTAATACCTTCCCCTTGCGTAACCGACTCCCGTACCTAGATTCTCTGGTCGCAAGACCCTGTTCCTTCCTTTGTTAGGTTTCCTGGTATTCCTTTCCCTTATGGGATAAATATATTGGTGGCGACTCTGTTCATTTTTCACGAGCGTGCGACAGCTGGCGACTCTGCTGGGGATGTTGCTAGACCTATTGCGGGTCCATTCTTAGCGAGTTGATCCTAGCCTGCGTTTGTTTGTTTATTTATTGGGTGTTTACTTGTTTTATGTCTATACCTTGTATATATGTTTGCATGCTTATTCTTTGCCTGCATATCATGTTTATTTCTGTTTGCACATCATGCATATGGATTATATTTTGTGTTCCCTGGGGTCTTCTGTTCTGTTTTGCAGGTGGGGGTTTGTATGAGGTAAAAGGCCCACTACCCAGGCCAGTGACACATAGGATTAGCGTGGATGCTCATGTTGACTCCCGTGGCCCTTGCTACGATCGAGTTCAACATGGGGTACCACAACTGGGCGAGGTTCTTTCATGGAACACTGTGTCTGGCACGCTTGTTGCCTCAAACACTTTGTACCCCATGGGAACTGTAGACCCTAGTGACCATTAGGGACCACTTGTCCGTGTCTAGACTTCATACCCGTGAGATTGGGGTGGGACAGGAAACCTTGACTCCTACATACCTTTGGCTCTTCATATTTGAGGTCGGACCTTTATTTGGTCTGTTCTCATGGTGCTTGATCTTCTGGTATTCAAAAAGGCGTCGAACCTTTGATCCTGTGACACTTGGCCTGTACAGAAGCTTCACCTCAGTTATTCAGAGGATTGTGTGGTGGTTACTCAGATCATACGGACCTTGATCCCATGCTTGCATTGCATAACATCATTATTTTATCCACTTCATTTGTGAGGAATTCTAAAGTCTATTTCCAAAAAAGAAGAAGAAAAAAGAAAAAAGGAAATAGAAAAGCAAAAAAAGAAAACAAAAGATATGCTATAAAAAATAAAGCTTTGATTTCAAAAAAGATAAAAGAGAAGAATGTGTGAAAAGACTTTAGGATTCCTCGGAAATGAAACATTGCATTCACATCATATTGCATTTCATGGTTCCATATCAGAAGCTTATTGGGGTCCCTTTCAATCCAGATTTTTGCTTCATCATCAAAGTTGACTTCCCTACATCTGTAGCATACAAGGATTAATCAGGAGAATCATGGACCGTCTTGAACAGAATTAGGTTGAACTTCGTAAGGACTTGGATACTATGGGGGAGAGGATGACCCAACTCTTTGAGACTCTCCAGGTTGTTCTTCAAGGACAAGAAGAGCTAAGACAAAGTGTTGATAAGTTGGCTAATGGTACTCCTACTACTGTTGCTAATGGGGGATCAAAATCTGTGCCCGTGGAAATTCCAAACAAGGAGGATTCACATCATGAGAACGATTCTGAACTCGAAGCTTTCAAGTTCCCAATTGAGGAAAGTGAGAGGAAATTTCATCTCTTGGAAGAAAGATTGAAGGCTTTAGAAGGTCGAAGCTCCTCAGGATTAAATGCTATTGATTTGTGCCTAGTGTCTGATATCAAGATGCCTGCTAAGTTCAAAGTTCCCAGTTTTGAGAAGTACAAAGGTACCACTTGTCCGATGAGTCACATCAAGGCATTTTGCAACAAGATGGCACCGTATGCAGAAAATGATAAGCTTCTAATGCACTTCTTTCAAGATAGCCTTAGTGGGGCATCCCTTGAATGGTATACACGACTTGAACGAACCCATGTCCGCACGTGGGATGAACTAGCAGAGGCTTTTCTCAAGCACTACAAGTATAATAGTGACATGGCTCCTACTAGACTACAACTCCAAAGTTTAACTCAGAAGGTTGGTGAGTCTTTTAAAGAGTATGCACAAAGATGGAGAGAATTAGCTTCCAGAGTTTAACCTCCTCTTTTGGAACGAGAGCTTGTAGACATGTTCATGAGTACTTTGAAAGATCCATATCTGAATATGATGGTTGGATGCGCTTCCTCCGAATTCTCATGTTTGGTTGTCGTAGGGGAACGAATTGAAAACGCCTTAAAGATGGGTAAAATCCAAGATATGGCCGATGCTTCCGAATTCACAGTGTCATACCCCAAAATTTACCTCCCACACTTCTCTCATAACAAAGGCAAGTTCAAATCTCAAGACATGGCTCATTTAAATGATCCAGATAATTCACAGTCAATTGATTCAAACTGAAAGGTCAATCACAATCAAGACATGATTCAAACCATAATCATTGGGCAAACATCAAGTATGGGGTGCATAACCATCATTTGATCAAGAATTGATCATGATTCCATTAATAGAAACTCAGAGATGAACAAATATAAAAAGGTTCAAATTAGGGTTTCTTAGGAGAAAGTCAACCCAACTTTGACTGGGCATAACTTTCACATGGAACATCAAAAATTCCCTACTCAAAGCCTATTTTGAAGGAAATTGGATTCTCTACAACTTTGTGTCTCACAAGCCAGGGCTAGAAATGCTTCATTTAAGAGATACAAAGCAAAAGATTACAGGTCATTTTCAGGCATCCTTCAGAAACAGTTTTTTCCCAAATAGAATATGGTCAAGATAAAAGCTTCAAATGAAAAATATGTTCCAAAATGGCTTGTAGAGGACCTCTTGAGGTTTCTAAAAAGTATTAGATCTCCCTCATAGCTTAAAAATTGAAGGAGATATGCTTGATCAAAGTCAGGTGATTTTGAGGGACCAAATGTGAAAAAAGGAGGGTTCAAAATTGAGATTCTTGCAAATGGGCCTACATTCTATGACCCAAACTTGGTCCACAAGCTATCCAAAACATATGCCATAAATTATATCATTTTATTTGATTTTACATAATTTTATTTCATTTAAAATTAATTTTTAATGATTTAATTAAATGAAAAATCAAATATTTGATAGAAAGTATATTTTGGGTGATTCTCAATCATAGTTTATGACCAAATATAATCATATTTTCGTGCATAAATTAAATGGAAAGAATTGATACAAAACAAGCCAAGTTTAGTAACTTAAAAATCAAGAAATCAAATCAATTTCTCAAACATGGAAAGTGATCGGAAAATAGCAAGTGTACTACTTTTGTTACCGATGTAGTTATTAAAATGGAGTTGAATCCAAGTATCGATCACAAGGACTGCGAATAAAGTATAAGCCAGTACTGAATTTCAATTGAACAAAAAGCTATTGTTGGGTTTTTGATTTGCTTGATGAAACTACTAACTGTTTATAATTAAAAACGATAAGTAAATGATTATTTGGTTCACAAATGAGAAAGCATGCTAAGGTTGATGTATAAATCTTATGTAACCCCTTGAAAACACCGTTGTTCATGAAAAGATGTGACCACAATTGAGTATCAATTCTATAAAATAGTTTTCCCTAATTCCTTAGTGGAGAACTTCTTAATACTTAAAAGTCAATTTCAATTCCTCAATAATTGATTTTAGTATTAAGGCATTATGCATCGTGTTCTAGAATGGATGATCACTATGGTGAAATCCTTATTCCTAAGCGATTTACCGGTAATGTTTTGATTCAAAACGCATTAGAGTGGTGTGTCAAGCCTAACCCTAATCATAGATCAACAAAATATTTTCCAATACAATGAAGCATGAAAATCTTTGAATCATAAACTCAAATTATAAAAACATCAAATTCATCACAACGGTTTTAACAAGTCATTACATGAAAAGATTTAGGGACATCACCCTAGCATAAAATAGTTTAGCTACTCATAATGTTTAAGAAAATAACGAGAGTAATTGAAGTCATTACAAGAAATTATCGGTTGATATGATCTCCAATCGCGAGTGCTCTTGAAGATCTCTTCCAAAACCCTTAACTCTTCTTTCTCTCTAATTCTCTATGCTCAATGATCCAAGATGCCTCAATCCTCCTTCCCGTTAGGTTTTTGTAGTGTTGGCTCTCATCCCCAGTATCCAAAAGTTCCGAAATACCCTTAATGAGTTCAAAGCTTTCAAAATCTCAAAAGTTGGAGATCTGCCCGCGCCTGCCAACACGGGCCGTGTGCAGGAACACGGGTGCACGTGTTGGTCAACTGTTCCTTTGTCAAAAATACACTTTCTGCTCATCTTTTCACACGGACCGTGTGCAGGAACACGGGTGCCCGTGTGAAACCTCTGCCTAGCCTTCAAGATGACTTTTCCATCCACTTTTTGACACGGGCCGTGTGCATGCACACGGGTGCCCGTGTTGACCTCAACTTTGGCTCTTTTGGCTACTTTCTCCGCTCGTGCTCGCCATAAGTTTCTACCTTTCCCGTGCATCAACCTGGCCACACACAAACTAACAACCAACACATAAAACGGCACTTGAATAATACTCAAAACACACTAACATGCAACAACATCACACAATCGAAAAACAAGAAACTTACTTCAAAAACATATGACAATGCCACTTAGTATTACCAAGATTGCGAATTTCGGTCGGAAAAAGATGCGGAAACTTACTAGAAATGGTGACCGATCACAACCCCACACTTATCTCATTGCTTGTCCTCAAGTGATGTATAGAGGCAAAACAGAGGTCACCAACGAGATTCTTTTCTCCACAACACAACCAGGTTTTTCGCAAGATTCCTTCACTTAGCAATCGAGTTTCTGATTTCCTTCTTCAAACTATCAACTGCATTCTCACTTTCGAGCACGTTTTCACCTGCAAGCTTTTCACACTCTCACAAAATCTCTCCGGGTTAAAGTGTCTACACTCACAGTATCAAGGCATGCATATTACTTTCAACTTTGAATAAATTCTCAAATCACTACACACACAGATTACACACACTTCATGAGGTCTTAGGGCTGTAACGAGGCTTGGGTTTGGTGGGTAAACAAGAAACGGGATAACAAATGGTTTGGTGCTCGGCATTTATATTGGATTCACTTCTCTACTCAAACTGATTTGAATCGTAAAAGTGGGGTTTGGACCTTATTTGGTCTTTCTCAAAAGTAGGCAAAGGTAAAGATTTTTCTTGCTTTGAATTTTTAAAACCTCTTCTTTTTTTTTTCACAAGATCCATATTCATCTTTTCTCTTCTTTTTCTTCTTTTTTCTTTTGAGAAATCAATCAAATTTTTTTTCTTTGCCCCTTTTCTTTTTTTTTTGTTTACAACCCCACACTTAGATTCTTTAGTGTCCTTCTAATGATTACTATAAATGCCGAGCGATAATATGAATGATGGGAATGCGGGTGGAAAGAAAAATAACTAACAACAATGAACAAAATACACATTACGGCTCAAAAGGGGAACAAATGATATAATGCATACGGGATGGCTAGAAAGGCTCGGGGTTTACAAAAAAAAACTTGCCTCAGTGTGCGCTTTCGTAGTGTGCGTGTGTTATGAGAACGTACGCAAAATCAAAGTGAATAGTGCCATACCTGACTGGACTCTCATATGGATGTTATAAATTTGGCTCTGACATCTCACCGGGTCGGTTAAGCTTGCATGCTTCAAAGTGCTCTAGGTGTCCTGCAGTTTCCTTTCCTCTAAAGTTCACCATACTCTCTCTTGGTTCAGTGTCTCCTCATTGCGTCCTACCTTCTTTTCTTTGATTGTGTCAACTTCCGTGGTGCCTGTAGAGATCAAGTGTGAGATGTGTTGTTCAACCACTATCTATTCATTTGCCCCCCTTCGACTTGTATCCAACCTGGTAACACCATGGCAGCACTACAAACTTGAAATAAACACAATAACAGAAAGACAAAAGAAAATGGTTCAAATTAAACAAACTAAACTATGAATTCAAAACGGAAAGCAAAGCAATAAAGCAAATAAAATAAGAACCTCCCCCACACTTGAACTAAACATTGTCCTCAATGTTTTAGAACCAGCCTTGGAGAGGTTGCTTACAGAGGTATTGCATTCCAATGATCACTTCCTAGCTTCCACTAGAGATGCTCTCTTTTATTTCCTGAAAATAAAACAAACAAACAGAAAAATTAATTATTAAAACCGTGGGTTGCCTCCCACGAAGCGCTTCGTTTAACGTCGCATGGCTCGACGGTCCATTACCCTTTATTATGGAGGGTATTTCCTTTTCCAAACCTTGTTGCTTGCCACTTCCGCAACCGCGAACTCATGAAGATGAAAAGCCTGGATAACTTTTCTCTTCAATTTGCTTCCCACATTTTTCTCTACTTCTTTAGCTTTCTTAGGACTTTTGACAGCTACATAAGTTGGTTCCATCATAGAGGCTATGCTAGAAACTTTTTCTTGGAGATTTTTAAGATTTTTGTCTTCTTGTTCACCTTCCGTCATACCAGTTGAGGTTTTCTCATTCACATCTGACCTATGTTTTCTGACTCCTAACATCTTCAAGGTTACTTCTTCATTAAATGATTTCAGCGTTAGCGTCCCTTTTTCAATGTCAAAATTACAGCGGCCTGTTGACAAAAAGGGTCTCCCAAGAAGGATAGGAGTTTCTTCATCTTCCGGAATGTCCATGATGTGGAAGTCAACAGGGAAAACAAACTTATCAACTTCCACTAGTACATCTTCAGCTACCCCATAGGATTTCTTAACGGTGTGATCGGCGAACCTTAACTGTGTCTTACTTTCACTAATCTTTTCTAATTCAAGCTTTTTGAAAATGGATAAAGGCATTAAACTCACACTAGAGCCAGAATCGAGGAGTACCTTTTTAAATGCTATATTCTTGATAGTGCATGGTATCGCCACCGCCCCAGGGTCTTTCCTCTTAATTGGGATCTTTCTTGCTGAAGAGACTATACCACACTTCTCGATTACAATTTTTGGTTCTCCTCCTAGTGATCTCTTTTTCGCCAACACCTCCTTCATAAATTTCTTATACAAAGGCATGTGTTCAAGTGCTTCAAAAAAAGGTAGATTCACCTCTAACCTTTTGAACAATTTAGTGAACTTCTTAAAGTCTTTCTCTTTTGAATTCTTCTTTGTTACTCTTGAAGGGAAGGGTAGTTTAATTACCGGTTCAACATCTTTTTTAATTTTTTCTTCAGCTGGTTTAACCGGTGGTATCACCACTTCTGGCTTTCTTGGGTTCTCTCTTATTTCCAAATCTACCTCTATCACCATAGGGTCATCTATCTCTTCTTTTTCTTTTTCCGATTCTAACACCTTTTTACTCCTTGTTGTAACAGCATTGATCTTCTCTAGATTTTTCTGATCTTTCACAGTTTCGTTCGGAAAGTTTCCTTGTGCCTGTAGAGTGAGATGTTGTGCTATTTGACCCATTTGAACTTCAAGATTTTTAATTGAAGCCGTGGTGTTCCTGAGGTTGGCTCTTGTCTCTTCTTGAAACTGAGAGTTTTGGGTTGCCACTTTTTCAAGAGCGATCTCCCAATCTTCTTTCTTTGGTACCTGTTGTTGAAATTGTTGAGGATGATGTTGGAATTGTTGTTGATATGGAGGTTGTTGCGGACGATATTGTTGCCCCTGTGGTTGGTATTGTTGAGTCTGAGGTTGATATGGTTGTTGTCCTTGAACCGGCTTCTGGACGTTTCCTTGCTGGTCTTTCCATGAAAAGTTCGGATGATTTTTCCACCCCGGATTATATGTGTTGGCATAAGGATTATTCTGCCTCAACATATGAATCTGCTCAACCTGTTCTTGAGTTGCCACACAATGCATAGCAAAGTGCGGTCCACCACATATTTCACAAAGAACCGCTTTAACTGGTTCCACCTGTGCCACTGTCTGAGTTCCAATATTCATCTTTTTTAACCTTCTCTCTACCTCTGCAGCAATCTGATCCTCCATCTTAACAACCTGCTCTGGTAACTTCAAATCAATTTTTCCCTCCGGTTGGCTCATGGTTCGATCATACAACTCAAGATGCTCATTAGCAGCAATTGCCTCTATGATCCTTTTCATAACTGTGGCTGTAGCAAAATTGGTTGAACCACCAGCAGCGGTATCAATAAGCTGCTTTGTCTTGAGTCGCAACCCATTTACGAAATTCTGCATCTGCTCGGTAGCGTCCATGTTATGAGTAGGACATGCAGTCAAACACCTTTTGAACCTCTTGTATGCATCCCCCAATGATTCCCCCTCTTTTTGTTTGAAATTTACAATATCGTATCTTTTTCGGATAAACACTGACGCAGGAAAATATTCATTGAGGAATGCCGTTTCCATCTCTTGCCATGTCGTGATACTTGCAGCCGGAAGTGAGTAAAACCACTCCTCTGCGTCATCAGTAAGTGTAAACGGGAACATAACAAGTCTCTTGGCTTCCTCTGAATGACCTTCGATCTTCAACGAAGTTGTCGTAGTGAGAAATCTCTGAAGATGCTTATTTGCATCCTCGTTTATTCTTCCGGAGAACGGCTTGCTCTCTAACTGGCGAATGGTGGATGGATGCAATTGAAAATGTGCCACATTCACGGGTTGATTAACAATAGTCATCCGGTTGGGGTGAGCATTTGCCCCTCCATAGTCCCCTAACAATCTCTCCGCAGGAGGTTGATTTCCAGCCATGTTAACTGGTTCCTGAACTACCTCCCTGTCAAAGTCAGAGTCGCTGTGCTCCGAATGCACAGACACTTCGTCGTCGCTTTCCTGATGTGGAACACTAAGACTTGCACTTGGTGCTGCCAGTCTTTCAATTCTTGCCTTGCGGCGTCTCTCGTGCAGAGCTCTTTCTGGTTCTGTGTCAAAGGAAAATTTAGCTGAGGTCTGACCTCGCATAAACAGTTAGACAACAGTTAGAACAGATACAAAACTGCAATGAAATTAAAATAACGGATAAAAATAAAATTTTGGTCGCAGAGCAACAAAATTTCAATTGACTTAAAGTTCGGCTTATAGCTTGGCAGTCCCCGGCAACGGCGCCAAAAACTTGATCGGAAAATAGCAAGTGTACTACTTTTGTTACCGATGTAGTTATTAAAATGGAGTTGAATCCAAGTATCGATCACAAGGACTGCGAATAAAGTATAAGCCAGTACTGAATTTCAATTGAACAAAAAGCTATTGTTGGGTTTTTGATTTGCTTGATGAAACTACTAACTGTTTATAATTAAAAACGATAAGTAAATGATTATTTGGTTCACAAATGAGAAAGCATGCTAAGGTTGATGTATAAATCTTATGTAACCCCTTGAAAACACCGTTGTTCATGAAAAGATGTGACCACAATTGAGTATCAATTCTATAAAATAGTTTTCCCTAATTCCTTAGTGGAGAACTTCTTAATACTTAAAAGTCAATTTCAATTCCTCAATAATTGATTTTAGTATTAAGGCATTATGCATCGTGTTCTAGAATGGATGATCACTATGGTGAAATCCTTATTCCTAAGCGATTTACCGGTAATGTTTTGATTCAAAACGCATTAGAGTGGTGTGTCAAGCCTAACCCTAATCATAGATCAACAAAATATTTTCCACACGGCCCGTGTGCATGCACACGGGTGCCCGTGTTGACCTCAACTTTGGCTCTTTTGGCTACTTTCTCCTCTCGTGCTCGCCATAAGTCTCTACCTTTCCCGTGCGTCAACCTGGCCACACACAAACTAACAACCAACGCATAAAACGGCACTTGAATAACACTCAAAACACACTAACATGCAACAACGTCACACAATCGAAAAACAAGGAACTTAATTCAAAAACATATGACAATGCCACTTAGTATTACCAAGATTGCGAATTTCGGTCGGAAAAAGATGCGGAAACTTACTAGAAATGGTGACCGATCAGAAAGATTTGATTCAAAGGCTTTTTGATTCTTTTCTTGACCTAATTCTATTCTCCTATAAATATACAACATAAGCCAGTGGACTAGGGGTGGAAAATCTGCAGAAGAGAGCACTTGCAAGAACACAAAAATTCTCCAAGAAACTCAAGATCGGTTTTCGGGAATTAGGTCGTTTCATTCCAATTTGAAAGTTGCAACAACTTCGTTGAGGGATTAGGAACGTGTCTGGATAGGTGCACTACATCAACAACCCCAGAATACCCTCCGATTTGTCAAAGTAAGTCGTTTCATATCTTGGTTCGATTGGCATCATATACTCATGTTCATGTTGTTTTGATTGTATGTTTGGTTTCTCCTGATTGCTATGATTGATTCTGGACCGTTTGGTTGAGTTTTGCGCGCTATAGGGTGATCGGCCATTAGAGGCCGATCCAAGCTTTTAGGGTTCGTTTTGGGGGTTTCTTATGGGGATAAAATTAGGTCAAAATAAATATATGATCGAATTCGCATGGCTGAGACGAAGCGATTGCAAGTGTCGCGAAATATTTATGTGAGTGTATGGCCTATTCGTTATTTTCGTGGTTTGGTTTGCTGCGTAGAAAAACATAGCAAAATCGTAGCTAATTTTACCAGGGTTCAAGGTCTGTTCGAGGAAGATGATGAGGTGTCCTCATCCTATTAGCTTGTTTGAAATTTCGCGCGCACGTTTTCAGTTGTTCATCTGTTTTTTTTATTTATGTTATTGCACGCGTATATTAAACAGCATAAGCGCGCAGCTGGGTTGGTTGGGGGACGTTGGTTAAGCCTAAGGGTGTGGGTTCGATCCCTGCACCCTCACATATATTTTTCTGAATTTTCAAACTCTGATCCTATGCGCCTCATCACCATACTGCCACCATACGACCTCAGATCTCATCCTTTAATCCTCCACTAACTCAGATCCCACGCCCAGAATTTAGTCCCTATACCATGGTTCCTATTAACAACCACATACAATCAAAATCTTAATAAAATTAATAAAACTTTAATAATTTTTTTTATAAGATATTTGTCTTTTTTTTAATATATTAATTATGTTAAAATTATTTTTAAGTAGAATAAAAATATGACATTTATATTAAATATTTTTAATTTGTTATTTGCGCCGATTAAATCGATTAATCGCTGTGGTTAACAATAAAAATAATTAAGGTACCATTTTAATTAAAATAAAATCCAACTAAAAATTCGATTAAATGGCTGCAACTATCTTATTGGTTGTAGTGATTAATCTTGCCTTATTATTTAATTAAATTTGTTATTATTTGTAGTCGTGTTAATCGATTATGAGAGGTAACAATATAAAACGCCAAGATTCATAAAATAATAAAATACAATAAGTTGTTATTAGTGATAATCGAATTAATCGATTTGAATTGGTAACAATGCAAATCCTTAATCTTTTAACTATGGTGATCAAACCTATTGATCATTGCGGTTAATTGTGCCAAATCAGGGTTGTACGCCCAAACCCTAATAATTCTAAAATCCATTCAAATTACAAGACAAAACAAACTGCGATAGGCTAACTAAAAAGCCTCTAAAAAAACCATATCAAATCAAATTCAAACTCTAAATGGCGTACAACCCCTCCCGAACTACGTAGACTCTGATCCTCCCTAAGGAGGTACGTAGGCACTTGGCAACAAGGCGAGTCCCCCTCTTCAAAATCTCAATCATGTCCTTATAATTTTGTTTGCCACATTTCTTTACAAACCCTGCCATGCAACCCTAATCTTTGATATATTAGCCTTTAGGAAAGGGCTGAGGGTGCCTAACACCTTCCCTCAGCCTGATTATAATAACTTACCCTCAATCTCTTATCTGCGTAGGGTTTCCTATTCGCCCTTCAGAATAGGTGGCGACTCGAAAGCTAAAATTTTTAGGGCAGGTTGCTACAGCTGGCGACTCCACTGGGGACACTTTTAGTGAATTATTATGCTCCTAAGGCTTGAGTAGGTTTAGGTTTATGGCTCGTAGTTTATGGTTTAGGGTTTGTGGCGCACTTTAGGGTTGGCAAGTTGCCACATTTAGGGTTTGGGGGGAGGTTTATCTTTTAATAAACATTAAATTATTTGGTTGTTTATTTGTTTTATGTTTTTTTATCTGCCTAAAAATATCTGCTTTTATTATTATATATTTGCTCTATTTCTATGTCGGTTAAACCTTAAATGTGGGAGTTAACTTTGAGACCAAAAGGGGACATGAATCGCCTTACGAATCTCACTGATAACTCCACTCGGAGTGGGTTAGGTATTTGGAAAGGTCCGAAACGAAGCTAGACTTTGTGGAGGGCTGGACTGGATACTTAGCTGATCTCTCCGGGAACCTACCCAAAAATTCGAACCTCATGGATAAAATGAGTTGTTCCAAAATCCGAAGAGACAAAAAAGTCTCGGAGGCTACGAACGACCCCATGAGACCTTTTAGAACCCCCGTATAAAGGTTGGCTCCCAAGAGCCCCCTACGTCGAACCTATGAACCTGGGTTCTTTGAAATACCATGCTTTTTTGCTTAATTATTTTTTATGTTTGTATTATTATTATTATTTTTTTTTGTTGTTATGTGTTTGCATGCATCATCTAATCATTTGCATTTTTCATCATGTCTTATCCACAAATAAAAATAATAATACACATATATATGTATATATATTTGGTAAAATGTATTTTGTTGGTGAATGTGTAGGAAGGATGAGTACGAAGAAGACAATCGTGCACTTTACTGTTTCTACTCCAGACATTAAGAAATTGAAGATCATCAAAGAAAAATTGCCATCAGGTGCTTTGGATAGGTTTGAGATTCGCTATGGTAATATCTTGGATTTGCTAAGGGTAAAAGTGCAAGAAGAAGCTATCACCGCCTTGGTACAATTCTATGATCCGCCTTTGAGATGTTTTACTTTCCAGGATTTTCAGTTAGCACCTACCATAGAAGAAATGGATGCTATGTTGGGTTTTTCGAGGATAAAAAAGGAATTCTATACTGGTGTGGGTAAAGAAGTTGACTTTTCAGATCTAGAAAAGGCTTTGGGAATGTCCGCTGCAGAACTAAAAGTTCATTATAAAACTGAGGGAGAAGTGCATGGGTTCAAAAGATCTTATTTAGAAAATCAAGCATTAATGTTTGCTCAAAAGAAACAATGGGACATTTGTGGACATGTGTTAGCTCTCTTGGTTTTTGGTGTTGTTTTATTGCCAAAGAATATTGACTATGTTGATCCTACCGCTATTCATGCTTTCACTTCTTTTAGGCTTTTTGACAAAGATCCAACTCCGACTATCCTCGCTAACATTTACTATGCTATTCATATGAGGTATGAAAGAAAGAGAGGAGTGCTAGTTTGTTGCGTTCATTTGCTTTATTCTTGGTTGACTTCCCATCTCTACAAAGCTAGTTGCTTTATCAAAGAATTAACTAGGAACGATTGGTCTCAAAAATTAAGGGCTCTTAAAGCGGACTCTATTCTATGGTATGCAAGAAAATTAAATTCAGATAAGATCATTTACAAATGTGGAGAATTCAACAATGTGCCATTGATAGGAACTCTTGGTTGTATTAATTATAATCCTGCTTTAGCACTACGTCAATTGGGTCATTCCATGGATAAAGAACCTTCCGAGCAACGTATAAAAGAATTAATTTTGCATGACAATGGGAAAGGTGAACCAAGAACATGGAAAAAGGTAATTCAAGCTTGGAGCAATGTTCAAAGGAGAGACTTTGGGCCAAAGAATGTAATTGCAAAAGCAGCTTATACCGCATGGGTTCAAGAAAGAGTTAAGAAAGTGTTGCTTCCTTTTGTTGTGGATCCCGCCTACAAGCCTGATTCTCCTGATCCTGTTCCTTTATCCATCGAAGAGATAGAAGGAGTCAGGGCTGCCCTAGAGGCGTCCCGAAAGGAGAAAGAGAAATTAGAACTTGATTTGCATCAACTTACTAATGAAAGGAGCCAACTACGCTTTGACCTTAAAGAGAAAAATCAAGAACTCCAAGCGATGAAAGAAGAAAATGATAGGAAAAGAAGTAAAAGAAAGCGTGCAACTGAAGGGTATTTAAGTGCTAATTTTAATTTAGAGGCTCATGATGAGAGGTTGGAGCAAGCTAATGCGGAAATTGCAAGGTGGAAAAGGCGTTATGAGAAGGCTTCCCATGACAAAGCAGAATCTGAGAAAAATCTGGAAGCTGTAATCTTTGAATTAACTGATAGGACTAAAGATCAAGAGGATGAAATAAGGAACCTCAAATATGATCTTCAAGAAGCCCTCAATGCTGGACAACAAGAGCACGCAAGAAGATTAACCACGGAAGAAGAACTTTTACAGCGCACTGGTGAGTACGAAAGAGCATTTCAAGCTATGGTATCACTTCGGGAAGTGTTCATGAGAGAAAAAGAGATACACGAGGCAGCCTTGAACGAAAGAGACTAGTGGAAAAGACTCTACACAATTGTTTCTACGGCAAGTGAGCACGTGAGCATGGTTCCTAAGATGCTTGAAGACTATGAGAAATGTCGCGATGATTATGATAAGCTAGTCTTCTTGTGTAATGATTTAATTCAAGATATTCCAAAGAGTTTGGCAAAAGCAGAATCATCTCCTATCATCCTTCCCGAAGTAGTCAAAGAGTTCATGAAGCTTTGTAGAGATATGGTGGACAAGTTCCAAGAAGACATCCAAAGGCGTTCTTAGCTTTATGTTATTTCCTTGTTGCATTTATTTCAAGTACTTTTAATTTAATTTATTTTGAGTATTTTAATTTCAGTTTCCTTTTCCTTTTTGTAAACCAACAATGGAGTTTTTTAGTATTTCCTTTCAATAAAGTGTGTTTCTTTTTCGTTACTCATCGTTTCTATAAATATTCACCAACCTTGTTTACCTCTCTAAAAAAAAACATATGTGTATATACATGTACAAAAAAAATATATGTAAAAAAAAATATATACATAATACATATGTGCAAAAAAAAAGAGGGAAAAATGTACATGTATATATAAAAAAAAAAAGAGAAGAATAAAAATAATATATAAATATATATGTGTATTATAATAGTGTGGATAAGACATAAACATTGCATAACCATATCATTCATAGCATGCATATCATATTTATTTTTCAAAACATTAAAGCAAAAAAAAACTATCTTCATCTCCAGTCACATCATTGCAACTCAACCACAAATCAAGACCAGAGCTCAGAAGAAGAAAGCAATGGAACAACTAGAGCAGAATCAAGCCGCCCTTCGCGAGGAAATGACCCAGTTGAAAGGCACTGTGGAGGAACTCAAAGGAGGAATGACCCAAATGCTGAGCTTCATGAAGGATCTTAAGGACAAGCAAGATAAGGCCAAGGAGGTTCAGGGTCAGTATGAGGAGATACCTAACGATGGTAACCCGTTGTTAGGATATGTCAGAGGATTTGACCCTCACAAAGCAAATGCTCGCTCCTTTAAGAAGGTTACCACTACCCATGAAGAGGGAGAAGCCTCCCGAGAAGGGTTTATTCCTGCTATTCAGAAAGAAGGGACATCCCGCACAGTTCACATTCCTATCAATAATGAGGACTATCTGGACCTGCAATATGGGGAGACTAATGACACAGATCAAGTCCCGCAACCAAAGCCGAACTCTGCTAATTCTGGAGAGGATTCTAAGGACAGTGGACAAATCAAGGCATTGGAAGAGAGACTGAAGGCTGTGGAAGGGTATGATGCTTTTGACGTGGACACTTTTGAAATGAGCTTGGTCCCAGATCTAACAATTCCACACAAATTCAAAGTTCCGAACTTTGAAAAATACAAGGGACTCACATGTCCAAGGAACCACTTGCGCATGTATGTGCGAAAGATGGCTGCTTATGCTCATGATCAGAAATTAATGATACACTTCTTCCAAGATAGTTTAAGCGGAGCATCGGTGGACTGGTACATGCAACTGGAAAAGACTAATATCCGAAGCTGGACTGACCTTGCCAATACATTCCTTAAGCAATACAAGTACAATTTGGACATGGCACCCAATCGGATGCAACTCCAAAATCTGTCGCAAAAGAAGGAAGAATCATTTAAAGAGTATGCTCAGAGGTGGAGAGAGATAGCTTCCCGAGTCCAACCTCCCTTGTTGGAAAAAGAACTGGTGGATATGTTTATGGCTACACTACAAGGGCCATATTATGATAAGATGGTTGGAAGCGTGTCATCAGGATTTTCGGACTTGGTAGTCATCGGTGAAAGGATTGAGAATGGGATCAAGAATGGAAAGATACAAGGGGCACCATCTGGGTCCTATCAGGCGAAGAGGCCTACCCCCAACTTCACAAAAAAGAAGGAAGGAGAAACTAATGCTGTAGGCCATCAGGAAACTAGACCTCCTATGACATACCCACCACGACAAAACCGGTTTCAGGGAGGACCAAGGAGATTCGATCCACTACCTACTTCCAAGAAAGAGATTCTGAAATATTTAGTAAATGAATCCTTGGTAGAAGTTAGACCACTGCCTCCTCCTCCTCCAGGCAAGCTCATGCCCAATTACAAACCGAATGAAAGGTGTGAATTTCACGCCAATTCTCCCGGACACACCCTGGAGAAATGTTGGGCCTTCAGCCACATCGTTCAGAATTTAATTGAATCAGGGGCAATCGCCTTTGACAAACCCAATGTGAAGACGAACCCGATGCCACACCATGAAGGCGCTGTCAATGCAATAGAAGTTGTCAATGAGCAAGAGTTGGTTCAACAACGGAACTCCCCCATAGATGCACTTAAGAGGTATCTTCTTATAAAGGGGTTTATCCTAGAACATAACGAAGCTTTCAAAGACACTTTGCAAAGGCTCATGGATCAAGGATTGATCCAACTGGAGGAACACCCTGAGGAGGAATATGTGGCAATGGTGGAAAGAAACGAACCTTTAATGATACCTGCACAAGGGGCAAGGAAACCATTGATTATCCCATGCTCTAGACCACCAGTGATGATACCTACGCAAGAGCGTACCAAGATCATCCCAATCAGAGGACCATATCCTTTGGACAAGATGAAAGCGGTACCATGGGAATATGAGACCAATACTAATACTGCAGTATCAAGCATCGTTGGACCTGGAGGCATGACCCGTAGTGGGCGCATATTCAAAACTGCGCAAGTACAACCTACATCTAGTGGAAACTTGACACAAACTGGAGAACAAGCGGTTGAAAGACCAAGTGATGGAATTGAACCTAAGGACAAAGAGGCTCTTAATAAGGACGCCGAAGAGTTTCTCGCTCTGATTAAGAAGAGTGATTATAGAGTGGTGGATCAGTTGCAACAAACACCATCTAAGATATCGCTCTTATCACTATTGATACACTCTGAGAAACATCGAGATGCTCTGATGAAGATCCTAAACACTGCCCATGTAACTAAGGACATCACAGTCAATCAATTTGACGGAATGGTGGCCAATCTAACTGCTGGGGCATGCCTAGGTTTCAGTGACAATGAGCTACCCCTACAAGGAAAGTCACACAATAAAGCCTTGCATATCTCCATGCAATGTGGGAAGGCCCATCTAGCTAGAGTTTTGATTGACACGGGGTCATCTTTAAATGTGATGCCAAAAGCAACACTTGACAAGATAGCCTTAGAAGGACTGGTAGTCAGACCAAGTCGCCTGGTGGTAAAAGCTTTCGATGGATCACAAAGTCCGGTGTTGGGAGAAGTGGATTTGCCCATTGTAATCGGTCCTCATACCTTCTGCATCAATTTCCAAGTGATGGAGATTGAGCCAGCATACACCTGTCTACTAGGACGTCCCTGGATTCACGCAGCTGGGGCAGTTACCTCTACCCTCCATCAGAAATTAAAATTTGTGAATGGGAACTCTATAGTAACCATCAATGGAGAAGAGGACATATTCGTCAGCAACTTGAATTCATACAGATATATTGAGGCTGGGGACGAAGCATTGGGTACCGCATTTCAAGCACTAGAAATCGCAACTGCTATCACACTACCAGTGGAGAAGATAAGAAGGGCGGTAACATCATGGAAAGATCTGCAGGATGCAGATATTAAAGGCTGGGGCAAGCTACCGGAGGTGTCAGAGAAGAAAGATCGCCTGGGGTTAGGGTATCAACCCACCAAGTTCAAAAGCATCAAAAAGGAGGAACAACAATTTCCCCCAATAACGCAAACTTTTGTGACTGGTGGGTATGAACATGTAGCTATGGTGTCCAACAAGGATTCTCGAGAAGGGACATCCAACTTCATCCGAGAAATCAGACCAGGAGAACAGCTACAGAATTGGACAAGCATGGAGATACCGGAGATAGTTTTCATTTCAAAGTAATTTGCTTTTGTATGTTTTATTTCCCTTTTTCAAATAAAAAAACAATAAGGCTCATGCCTCGCCCGAAGCATAGAGTTAGTTTGTAAGGGCCCCATTTACTTTCAAGTTCGAAGTTTATTAATAAAATTGTCTTTGTATTTTGGTATTGAAAACATTGTCTTTTCTCGCATTTATTCCTTTTTCATTTCTGAAAATGACAAATAAATTTCTTGCACAAACAAAGCACGTTCACATCTGCATACTAAAAGAAAACAAAACATAAAACATGTGCAGATCACCTTCTGACACCACCGATAATAATACTGCTGAGACTCTATACAAACTCGAGGCTCTCGCTAATCAGGCTGAAGAAGGGGATGAGGAAGACGATGAACTTCCGGAAGAGTTGTCAAGGTTAGTGGATAAGGAATCCAAGAGCATGCTCCCTCCACAAGAGGCCATCGAAATCATAAACTTGGGAACAGATGAAGAACCCAAGAATATCAAGATTGGGGCAACATTAGACGAGGGTATAAAAACAAGGCTAATCAAACTCCTCCACGAGTATGCAAAGATATTTGCTTGGTCATACCGTGACATGCCAGGGTTGGACACTGATATGGTGGTACATAGGTTACCGCTCAAAGAGGGGTGTGCACCCGTCAGACAAAAGCGCAGAAGGGTTCGACCAGATATGGATAGTAAGATTAGGGAAGAGGTGCTCAAACAGTTCGATGCCGGGTTTCTTGCTGTAGTTGACTACCCACCGTGGATTGCAAACATAGTGCCAGTCCCTAAGAAAGACGGGAAGGTGCGCATGTGTGTAGATTATACGGATCTAAATAAAGCAAGTCCAAAAGATGATTTCCCACTACCACATATAAATATCTTGGTGGACAATACAGCACAAGCTTCAGTGTTCTCTTTTATGGATGGTTTTTCCGGGTATAATCAGATCAAGATGGCGCCCAAAGATATGGAGAAAACAACCTTCATGACATCTTGGGGCACTTTCTGTTACAAAGTAATGCCTTTCGGGTTGAGAAACGCAGGGGCAACATATCAAAGAGCCATGGTCACACTATTCCATGATATGATTCACAAAGAGGTCGAAGTATATGTAGATGATATGATTGCCAAATCAGGCACAGAAGAAGAGCATATTACAAATCTACATAAGTTGTTCGAGCGCTTAAAGAAGTACAAGCTAAGGTTAAACCCGAACAAGTGTACGTTTGGTGTAAGGTCGGGAAAGCTGTTGGGATTCATTGTAAGCTAGCGAGGTATAGAGGTTGATCCTGATAAAGTAAAAGCCATACAAGCGATGCCCGTTCCAAAAACAGAAAAAGAGGTGCGAGGTTTCCTGGGCCGATTGAATTACATCTCAAGGTTCATTTCACATCTGACAGCTACATGCGAGCCTATATTCAAACTACTCAGGAAGGATCAACCTATCAAGTGGAACAACGATTGTCAAGTAGCCTTCGAAACTATAAAGAACTACTTGCAAGAACCACCGATACTTTTACCTCCCGTACCCGGAAGACCGCTGATCATGTACCTCACAGTACTTGAAAGATCTATGGGGTGTGTACTGGGGCAACAAGATGAAACAGGCAGGAAAGAACACGTTATCTACTACCTCAGTAAGAAATTCACGGATTGCGAATCTCGGTATTCACCATTGGAAAAGACATGTTGTGCCCTAGCATGGGCCTCCAAACGTCTAAGGCAATATATGCTGAATCATTCCACATGGCTAATATCGAGAATGGATCCTTTAAAATACGTGTTCGAAAAACAGGCGCTCACGGGTAGAATTGCAAGGTGGCAAATGTTGTTGTCCGAATACGACATACAGTATGTAACTCAAAAAGAAATAAAAGGGAGTGTATTGGCAGAACATCTTGCTCACCAACCCCTCGAGGAATACCAATCTATGAAGTTCGACTTCCCTGATGAGGATATTATGCTAGTAAGAGACTATGAAATACCAGGACCCGACGAGGGACCCGAACCAGGTTTGGTATGGAAACTCATGTTCGACGGTGCCTCAAATGCACTAGGACATGGCATAGGGGCAGTATTGACATCTCCCGATGACCGGCACTTACCCTTCACTGCAAGACTATGTTTCGACTGCACCAACAACATTGCAGAATACGAAGCATGCATATTGGGATTAGAAGCTGCAATCGATCTAAGGATCAAACTCCTAGATGTGTACGAAGATTCAGCATTGGTAATCCACCAAGTCAACAAAGAATGGGACACTCGGGATGCCAAACTAATCCCCTACCGAGACCTCATACTAGAGTTAATGGCTGAATTTGATACTATCACCTTTACCCATATCCCAAGGGAGGAAAATCAAATAGCCGACGCGCTGGCAACACTATCCTCCATGTTCAAAGTGACCTGGCCAAACCATGAGCCGCGGATAACGGTTAGACACTTCGATGAACCTGCCTATTGCCTCACAATTGAGGAGCAGTCTGACAACAAACCATGGTACCATGACATCAAAAAGTACCTGGAAAAACAGGAATACCCGGAGAATGCCTCAATAATTGATAAAAAGACACTGAGGAGACTTGCATCCAAATTCTTCTTAAGCGGAAGCATCCTATACAAAAGGAACTATGATTCAGTGTTGTTGAGGTGTGTAGATAAAAACGAGGCTAAGGAGATTATCAGGGAGGTACATGAAGGAACCTTTGGGACCCACGCAAACGGACACTCAATGGCTAGGAAGATACTGCGAGCAGGGTATTACTGGCTAACAATGGAGGCCGACTGTTTCCAATATGCAAGGACCTGTCACAAGTGCCAGATCTACGCTGACAAGGTGCACGTACCACCAAACCCGTTGAACGTTCTGAGTTCACCATGGCCATTTGCAATGTGGGGAATCGACATGATAGGGATGATATAACCTAAAGCTTCGAATGGACACCGATTTATATTGGTTGCCATAGACTACTTCACCAAATGGGTCGAAGCTGCCTCTTACACCAACGTAACGAGACAAGTAGTCACTCGGTTCATCAAGCATAATATCATATGTCGGTATGGGGTTCCAAGCAGGATTATCACCGATAATGGGTCGAATCTGAACAATAACATGATGAGGGAGCTGTGCGAGGAGTTCAAGATTGAACATCACAATTCTTCACCATACAGGCCTAAAATGAACGGCGCTGTCGAAGCTGCAAACAAAAATATCAAAAAGATAATACAAAAGATGGTGAAAACATACAAGGATTGGCATGAAATGCTCCCCTTCGCCCTACACGGCTACAGAACCTCGGTGCGTACATCTACAGGGGCAACCCCATTCTCCCTAGTCTACGGTATGGAAGCTGTCCTCCCAATCGAAGTGGAGATCCCGTCACTAAGAGTCATAGCTGACACAAAGTTAGAAGAATCGGAACGGGAAAAAACTCGTTTTGATCAGCTTAATCTCATTGAAGAAAAGCGACTGACAGCTTTGTGTCATGGACAACTCTATCAGGAGAGGATGTAAAAAGCGTTCGATAAGAAGGTCCGACCTCGAACCTACAAAGAAGGTGACATTGTCCTCAAGAAGATACTGTTACCTCGACTCGACGCCCGTGGAAAATGGACACCTAACTACGAAGGTCCATACATTGTAAAAACGGTGTTCTCAGGAGGGGCATTAGTCCTCACTACAATGGATGGGGATGAGCTACCGCACCCAATCAACTCAGACGCGGTCAAGAAGTACTATGCCTAGCAAAAGCAGGATTACCGGACATAAGCCGAAGGCAAACTACGAAGGATGAGGGGTCGTGCAATCATCTACTTCTGAAGTCGAAGGATTATTGGGGCCCTCGATAACAAAAAAAGAGCAACGGCAGTATTAATATCATTTCTATTTGTCATTTTCTTTCTTCGCATTTCTGTACACTCGCCAATTCAAGGCAATATCAGTAAAATTTCCTTTTTGCATACTATGCTTCATTTCTAATTTCAGTACCATTTGCAAAGGATAATTTATTTTTATAAACCCTAACATGGATTTAACATGAGAAACTTACAAACTTTCAACGCAAAAGCAATAGAATAAAACTGTGAAATCTCTGGAAGGCTACAAACGCCCCGTGATGCGATCACTTAAAAAAAATCTAGCCGAACATCATTTCAAAGGATGGTATCAATGGATTAATCAGACTGAGCCAGAAAGTCACAAACAACTCAAAAGAAAAAGGGGTTAAACAAAAGCAATGGGTGATAAGGAGATGAGTGATAAATGTAGGGGGTATCATATATACATTAATACATACATTCATCAATATACATGCAACATACACATGTGTAAGCATTCATACATACGCATTATACAAACAACAGGGGCATATGCAGAACATATAAACATAATGCATACGCATTTACAGGAACAAAAATTCGACACAGGTAAATTCTGCAACAACACTTGCAGATAACCCTGTTGGTGCAGGTGAACTTGCTAGAACTATAGCAAGCAATCCTATTGGGGTCCAAACTGCGATGTAACTTGCCAGAACTATGGTAAGTAAGAGGTACAAACTGCGACGTAGCTTGCCAGAACTATGGTAAGTGAGGAGTCCAAACTGCGATGTAACTTGCCAGAACTATGGTAAGTGAGAGGTTCACAAACTGCGAGTAGCTTACCAGCACTATGGTAAGTGAGAAATTCACAAACTGCGAGTAGCTTACCAGCACTATGGTAAGTGAGAAATTCACAAACTGCGAGTAGCTTACCAGCACTATGGTAAGTGAGAGGTTCACAAACTGCGAGTAGCTTACCAGCACTATGGTAAGTGAGAGGTTCACAAACTGCGAGTAGCTTACCAGCACTATGGTAAGTGAGAAATTCACAAACTGCGAGTAGCTTACCAGCACTATGGTAAGTGAGAGGTTCACAAACTGCGAGTAGCTTACCAGCACTATGGTAAGTGAGAAATTCACAAACTGCGAGTAGCTGACCAGCACTATGGTAAGTGAGAAATTCACAAACTGCGAGTAGCTTACCAGCACTATGGTAAGTGAGAGGTTCACAAACTGCGAGTAGCTTACTAGCACTATGGTAAGTAAGAGGTTCACAAAATGCGAGTAGCTTACCAGCACTATGGTAAGTGAGGGATCCACAAACTACGGAGGCTTGCTGGCCATAGCAAGCCGATTACACAACCAACAGAGGTCCTCACTATGTAAGACTCAGGCTTTAGCAGGACATTTCTCTTCATCCATACTCAAGCTCAAGGCAAATTTAGGGGCCTTCCAGTATTTAATAACTCTTCGATCGGAACGACGCGAGGTCTACACACCCTCTTGTCACCCAATCAAAGGTAATTAAATAGGGGCAGCTGTCATACCCCAAAATTTACCTCCCACACTTCTCTCATAACAAAGGCAAGTTCAAATCTCAAGACATGGCTCATTTAAATGATCCAGATAATTCACAGTCAATTGATTCAAACTGAAAGGTCAATCACAATCAAGGCATGATTCAAACCATAATCATTGGGCAAACATCAAGTATGGGGTGCTGTCATACCCCAAAATTTGCCCTCTAGATTTTGTTTTTTTTTTTTATTTTTTTTTTATTATTAGCGTAAGCTTTGCATATCATTTGCATCTTGTCATTAGGATATTACTTAATTTTGCATTTTTTGCATTTATTCAAAAAACCGAAAAAATATATACTTAGGATCATGTTACGCATTTGGTTTATTTTTACAATTTGATAACATTTTTTATTCGTTCTACTTATTTTCTTAGATTTATAATTTTTATTCTTAATTCATTTTAAATTTGATTTGAATTTTGAGTTAAAATTAATAAATCATTTTTTGTCATATTTTATTATTTGTTTTGGGTTTCTTTTATTTTAATTAGTTGGTGCAATAGAGAAAGTCCTTGGTCCATTTTGTGGAAGGCCCTTTGGTGTGGAAAACCCTATTTTGAGTACTATAAAAGGAGGATTTTGTCATTGAGTAGGGGATCGGAACCTATTCTCTCCCACTAACCCTATTTTCACTAACTCTCCCATCCACATACAAATTCCCATACAAATCATTATTTTTAGAAAAGAGGCTCTCACGTACAAACCCACCCCTATTCTTTATCACCTCCTAAGGATATAATGCATACTCTCATGGAGAAAATTCATATAACCCTCCCTTCAATCTAATTTCCTCCAATAGACCACTACTGTACATCAACAATAACAACACAATAACGAAGCCGCTCTTTCAATGCTACAAACACGCGCTACCGGCAATTTGAGGAATAACAATCACGTAACAACCGCGATGAAAAAGTGAATTAATCGCAGGCAATTTCCAAATTCACAAAGAGAAAGATAAAGCAGAGAGATGCGGGATTCTGTAGAGCATCGTCGCCAAGTCGGTAACATCGTAACTGTGTGATCTTAGCTTTTTCTCCTATATACAATCCTGTTACCATATTTGTGTTATCACTTGTGCCTTTACTATATTTCTATCTGTGATTTGTTATCTGTGATTTGTTCAATTGTTCTCTTGATGCATGATTGTTTCCAATTTGAGTTTGGAGAAGTAGGAGATTTGGGACGGAATCGTTCATAGCCTCAAACCTCCGTCCATACGAACTCCACCTTCCGCAGTGAAAAAGCCATAGCAGATTCACAACAGCACCTGCGAGAAGAAGATGAACAGAGGTGAAGCCGCACCACTACACCACCGCCCCTGTGCACTGTTCGAAGATCCAAAAGGACCGAACCGAAATCGCAGATCCACCGTTCGACTACTGAACGACCTCCGACGCGCAACCGAACGGCCTTCCCTTTCATCGAACTCTTCTCCGATCCAACCTCCCAACAACCAACCATCACAACTCCGACATCAACCAAATCGGTAAACTCGTTGGCAAACTTATCTTTGTATGGTGTGGGTCGATATGCCTTTCATGATATACGCTTTTGTTCACAAAAATTGCGTTGTTGATGTTGTCTTTCTCAATTGATATGCGATGATGTCTTTGTTTGTGTTTACATGGTGCGTAATTTGGGTTGTGAGGAGGATTAGATTTGTTTTTGTTTTCTGTAAGCCAAGAAAGGAGTTGGGTTTCTTGCGTTTTATTTTTGCTTTTCCTAATACTGCTATGTTGTTGTTTCATTTGTTTCAAGTGCAATTGGATATACCATGTGTCATGTAGCCATTGGATGAACCCTAAGGTTGAAAAGTCAAAACTCTTAAACTGAAACACACGTTTTTGGCTTGCTTCACATTCTGTTTTTTTTACTGACCATTGCATCTTGGTTGAAAATTATAGTATAAAAGTTTTTTTTACTATTTTTCATAATTTAAAGTAGTTAGTATAGTCTAAATTTTAGATATTGAGTTAGATAATCTTGGTTACTTTACTTAATTAGCTTTATTATTTATTTAATTTGAGTTTTATTTTCTATATAAAAAAAATATATAAAAAATGTTAGTTTAGTTTCTATTATTAAAAATACAAAATATGTCATTCATTTTTAATTTTCTTTTTAGATTTAAAGTGTTTAGTGTTATATTTTTAGTTAATCTTCATTGTTAATTGTTAGTATTTCTTTCACGCATCATTTTACATATATTACTCACATTTTCTTGTATTGTGAGGTACATTCGAGCTGTTCATCTATTCTTGTGGATATTCACAAATTCATCTTCAATCTCCTCCATTGAGTCTCGCTAATTCCAGATCTAAAGGACCAGAACGCACTGCTCTTCAAATACGCTCCGAATACGCGCCTGATTCAAAAACCAAAGTTAAGTACTCAGTTTAATTTAATTTAAATTATATTTGATTTATATTTTAAATTAGGGTTTGTTTCGCCTTCATCCTTTCCTGCCTTGTTTCTTCTCCCTATTCTATTTTTAATTTATTATTCTATTTTCTTTTGTAGTTAATGAGGTTTGCCCTCGAATTTGATAATGCACTCACTATATGTTTTCTGTCTTGTCTTTTTCCTTTTCAGGTTTATCAATTGCCAAAGCTACGTCATTGGTAACCCTAAACCTCATTTTATTTTATGCCTTTTATTATTATTACTTGTGTCAAACCCTGATAAGGGATCCGCTGGTTACAATTTCCCGCCCCCTTTATTGCTTTATATTATTGTGTGGTTAGTAATCTTAGGGAGTGCAAGCCTTAAATCAATGTAGATAATTAATTATAAGATAATTTTCTGAATATAATCACGTGATTGCTGCACACACGCACGCTTTTGGGGTAACCTCTCTGTTGCCTTGTTGCCTTGTTGCCTGTTGCCTGTTGCCTTTGTGTTTTTTGCAGAATAAGCCATGTCCCTCGAATATGAGGATACCTCAGCCATGCTGCCTCGATAACTAAAGGTCATGCGACCCTAAATGATGCTGCCTTCGATACACAAATATGACCTTGACCCTCGGAAGTTGCCCACGGAAAAAGGCTGAGGTATCTTCTGGCTGCCTACGAATAAGGCTTATTCTGATCCTTGCCTTAGACTACCTGCCCTTCTATGGCATGGGACAGTCTTATGGCAAAGGATGCTTCGATGACCCTTCAACCTCCAAACGAAAGGCTTCCTGCCCTCTTATGGCAAGGATTGACCCTTTCATTCTGAAAGGCTAAAAAGAGACCTATCATCTGAGTTTAAGGTAATTGCCCCTAATTGCCTTGCAATGCTCATCTTTAATATTCTTTCTCACAATTCTTCGAAAACTGGCTACGCTCATTTACGAGCTAAAGTCCGCTTTTTTCTTTCATCTATTTTTTTTCTAAAAAACAAACGAGCAAGCAAAGCAATTAAGAGCCCATGGAAAACCATGGATGCAAAGGGTGCCTTACACCTTCCCTTTGCATAAATTACCCCCCGAACTCAGATTTCTTTAAAAGGTTTTTTTCTGTTTCTTTTAGCCTTTCCGAACCTGTTTGGATAAAATAAAAGTCGGTGGCGACTCTTGCTTACCGCGACATTTCGATCGATAAAAAGTCAGTTCACCGTATTACAGAACTGGCGACTCTGCTGGGGATTTTTCGATAAAAGAGGGGTTACCTTAAAAGTCTAGGATTCACTTAATTGTTTTCTATTGTTTGCTTTGTTTGTTTTATTTTTCAGGGGCATTTTGGGAATTAAATGAAGGACGAATCCTATTCCCGGATTCAAGAACACTTAAGATTAGGAGTGGCATAGTCATGGCGACCTCTTTCACATATGTGGGAGATGAGTCAATATGAAGTTCACACTTGAGTTAGGACTCTATAGCATATGCACAGCTTTCTCAAATGAGGGAGGTCTATGTATGTGTCTGTGGGTGCGCCGGAGCTCAAGGACCTTTAGTTACCCTTAACCCATCCTGGCCTTTAGGAACGTAGTGGGGGGACTACTCTTGACAAATGTTAAGAACTAGTCGCTACCCGATGCTACAATTCAGATAGGTTCTTTCTCAAAGTATCATTGCATGGTGCGAATGCATCATGTCCGAGGGTGCTTTAGAAGGGCTGACAATTCTGGATAACTTGTAGAACCCGTTGCTGAAATCTCCTTATCCATAGAAACACCCTTGGGAAGGACACCTGATCAGACTCCATGCAAGCCTTAAGCCAAAAATTGTGTGACTTGTGTGACTTGCATGACTTGTGTGACTTATTGTGTTTACTACTAACCTTCATTTCCTTGTAGGATTTGCTTGTAGGACATTTCGTCCTTATTACCTCATGCTTTACCTTTCTATTTCCTTGCAGGATTTGCTTGTAGGACATTTCGTCCTTATTACCCTATGCTTTACTTAAGGCATTGCATCTGCATGACATCATAACATTGCACATTAACTAACCCTTTCAAGGATCTTAGGGATTTAGGGCGCACAATTTCAGGTGCTCTTATCAAGGATAGAATTCTTATCTAGGGGCAAGAGGATTTATTTTCCTCTGGCCATTTGTCTTGCAAATCAAAGACTGAGTACCTAATCAGGAGGCAAGAGGATTTATTTTACTCTTGTCGTATGCCTTCCAGTTCAGAGACACCGTACCTATCAAGGGGCAAGAGGATTTATCTTCCTCTGGCCACATACCTTCCGATTCAGAGACTTAGTACCTATCAAGGGGCAAGAGGATTTATTCAGAAGTATCCCTAATCAGAGGCGATGACCCACTCGATATGGTGAGCTTGATTCTCAAAGAAGGACATTCAAAGACAAAGACCAAGATTCTTCAGACGAAGAGGCAACTAGTCATTTCCTAATGTCGCAAACTAAATTTCCTAACGATCCTTGAAAACATTACATATACATTCATAAACATTGCATAACAGGTTTCCGCAATAGGTTCCTTTTCTCTCTCGCTGTTTATTTCAGCACAAATGGATCTCGAGCAATCAGCCTAAAATCTTCAGGCTCAGAACATCCGATCCCAAGCTTTGATTCTGAACTCAGTCAAGGGGCAATAAAAACTGAAGGCACTCCTACTCCTGGGTACAATTACAATGCGAGAAGTGCTTATTATTCGAATAACCCTGATCATGATGTAAAGAATTGTAGACCGTCGAAGCATATGATTCAAAATTTGATTTACAACAAGATCATTGATTTTAACTCACCCGAGGAGCCTCATATGGCTGATACTACAAAGACCGTGATGAAAGTAAACAATCTGATGGGGCATCTCTGAATCTCTACACCAATTCCACAACAACGACGCAAGCCAGATGCACCTAAGCGTCAATTCACCAAAGTCAATATGTCATTGGCTCAAGCATTATAAACATATGTTGAAGATCAGATTGATTACTCTGAGGGATGCTCCTAAGAACTCTAAAACCTCTGGCTATAAACTCAATGCGAGGTGCGCGTACCATTCCAACATTCCTGGACATTACAAAAAAAAAACAACTGCTGGACACTGAGGAATAAGATTCAAGATCTAATCGATAACGGGGAAATCAAATTCAACCCTCCTGAAAACTCCTGGGATGATCATTGCTCCTATGCCTAGTCATGACAAGACTGACTGACGTCTAGACGGACAAACTTTTGGATCATTAGATCTACTTTCATTTGCAAGTTTCTTTTCTGTTTGTTAAACATTTGAATCATGGTAGACATTATCTGTTTTAATAATCATCATCAGTGCATTGCATATATTTGTCTTGAATAAATTATTTCGTTATCACTCATTTTAAATTATGTTTTTACTTTGCATATGCTTTGTGATACTCGACTCCTGCTAAAGCTGTATGCCTTTTGAGGGAGGATGACGAAAACGATACCACAAAATCATACAGTATGCTTTTGAGCGGACTATGCTGACGATGTACAGGCATTGTTTCAATTCCTAAATAGTGGAGATATAAGGATGTTAATCCCTTGTCAACCCCTTTGAGCCTAAGAAGTAGAAGTTTCTTTCTTGTGCTAATTAAAACCCTTGATCATAACCTGGGGCAGGGTAGTTCTCAGTTAATTTGGTTGTGCATTCTATTTTAAGAGAATCATTCAGTACACCTTTCAACAAAGGTTTCAATCACAAGCGTTCATCCGCACACACCAAAGAAGTGTTGGGGACGTCAATCAAAAGACAATGACGGTTCATCAATCATCCAAACGAGGCAGTCAATATCTTTCAAAAAAAAAAGAGAAAAAATGAAAAAACATACATACAAAGAAAAGCCTGTTAAGTCAAAAATCAAAAAGAAGACTTAGGCAGAAGTCAAGGCATCCCGCTGACTGTAAGCTCAAAATAGACAGTTCAGGCAAAAGTTAGGGATATCAAAAAGATGAAAAGAGAAGTCAATAAATTCCTGAACAACACAATGTTGTGACTACCAAAAGGAAGAAGTGACTGCCACCTCAAAAGTGCTCTTTGCTTGTGAACCATCGTCATTATCAAAGGTGCAAATCCAGAAGGCTCTTGGAACCTGAATGCATAGGTTGAATTAACTGAATTTATGACTGAAGATAATCATGAAGAGGGGTGGGTACAATCAAATTTTGAGCCATTATCCTTTGTTTCTTAAACCGTGAACCAAGCCACGTTACAACCCTTGAAAGTCCTAACTGAAGCATGGTTAGTTCGAAAGCATACTGTCACCAAAAGGTATCCTGACTCCTTAAGGTTTACCAAAAATGCTGAGTCGATATCCCATTTTTTACAAACATCATGTTTTTACAAATATCATGCTTTTACATCTCCTGTTTTAATGTTTTCCAAAAAACTCAAGACAAACGTATGCATTGCATCTCATGATTTCATTATTAAACATGTTCTGCTACATAATTTCAAATGTTAGCATCGGAAAGAACTTGCACAGGGTCGACTAATGACTAAAAGTTATCCCGACAAACAAGATTACTCCGAGAAGCAATGTCTCTACGAATACATGGGGCATGACACATTATTCCCACGATCAATATGGGGCAATCAAGTCAAGATTCCGAGAATCTCTCATGGATGCTCGAACAATCAGGGGCATGCATCCAAGTATATCTAAAAGCTACTCCCCAATCAACGTGAGACATTGTCACGAGCCTATGATTACTGGGGGCATATCGCCCATATTGAACATCTCATAAAGTCCTCGCGAGGCGAATCTTTCCAAAGTTCCTGCTAACTGGGGCAAATCTATGCAAGTCTAGTTTGACATCTTGATCAATACTCAGTGGTGTGTCCTAATCAATACAAATCCAGGAATGGTAGTTACTATAATACTGGGGGCAATGTTCAAGGCATCCATGCCTTCCCACAACTCTGGCTTCACAAGATCATATCCCCACAGAGTAATCATTAAGAAGATATCTTCAAACATACTCGTCCCGACAAAGACATGGCTCCCCAACAGAGCTTACATATTCAACACTACCGGTCATCCAACATGTTGCTCTTCTCCAACATGGTTTATCTCTAAATCAGGGTACATCAAACTACTGATCATCCCCAAGCAGAAACCATAAATCCCCAGCTGAGCATCTTCAAGACGAAATCAAACATCAAAAACACAAAGACCTGGAGATTTATTTTCTCGACGAAGATAACATAAATCACATTCGCATACCACATGACACAAACATACATCACATACATCACTGCATAACAAATCCATAACATATGAAGTTTCTCATTTATTTTGAGATACTCATTACATAAACACATGCATCATGACATAAGAAAACTAACCTCTACTTTTCAGGATACTACTACCTCTATTTTCAAGTATTAAGTCGACACCTTTGACGGTTCCTTAATATATCAAGAGTTAAGTCGACACCTTTGACGGTTCCTTAACAACACACTTCAAATATGAGTCGATACCTTTGACGGTGCCTCAACAATATGCTTCAGATATAAGTCGATACCTTTGACGGTTCCTTATACAATCTATCTACATATCTGAGTCGATACCTTTGACGGTGCCTCAATGATATGCTTCAGAGTTAAGTCGATACCTTTGACGGTTCCTTAACAACCCACATCAAGAGTTAAGTCGACACCTTTGACGGTTCCTTAACGACATACTTCAGATATAAGTCGACACCTTTGACGGTTCCTTATACAATCTATCCGCATATCTGAGTCGATACCTTTGACGGTGCCTCGACAATATGCTTCGAATTTAAGTCGATACCTTTGACGATTCCTTAAATAACCCAACACAGATTTGAGTCGATACCTTTGACGGTTCCTCAACATTCAAAAGAGGGAAGACAGCAAAAGCAGAAATTGCGTAACAATCTATACTCTAACAACTATCAGATGGCATCTACAAGCCCATCTCCGACAAAAGTCCCTATTTCAGCTAGGGCAAATTTCTTGGTATTCTAGCGTTCAATCATCTTCCACCTTCAGATACCGACTGGCATACAAACCACTCTACATCTTCAGGTTTAAGATAATTGAACAGGGGCAGCTGTCATACCCCAAAATTTGCCCTCTAGATTTTGTTTTTTTTTTTTTTATTATTAGCGTAAGCTTTGCATATCATTTGCATCTTGTCATTAGGATATTACTTAATTTTGCATTTTTTGCATTTATTCAAAAAACCGAAAAAATATATACTTAGGATCATGTTACGCATTTGGTTTATTTTTACAATTTGATAACATTTTTTATTCGTTCTACTTATTTTCTTAGATTTATAATTTTTATTCTTAATTCATTTTAAATTTGATTTGAATTTTGAGTTAAAATTAATAAATCATTTTTTGTCATATTTTATTATTTGTTTTGGGTTTCTTTTATTTTAATTAGTTGGTGCAATAGAGAAAGTCCTTGGTCCATTTTGTGGAAGGCCCTTTGGTGTGGAAAACCCTATTTTGAGTACTATAAAAGGAGGATTTTGTCATTGAGTAGGGGATCGGAACCTATTCTCTCCCACTAACCCTATTTTCACTAACTCTCCCATCCACATACAAATTCCCATACAAATCCTTATTTTTAGAAAAGAGGCTCTCACGTACAAACCCACCCCTATTCTTTATCACCTCCTAAGGATATAATGCATACTCTCATGGAGAAAATTCATATAACCCTCCCTTCAATCTAATTTCCTCCAATAGACCACTACTGTACATCAACAATAACAACACAATAACGAAGCCGCTCTTTCAATGCTACAAACACGCGCTACCGACAATTTGAGGAATAACAATCACGTAACAACCGCGATGAAAAAGTGAATTAATCGCAGGCAATTTCCAAATTCACAAAGAGAAAGATGAAGCAGAGAGATGCGGGATTCTGTAGAGCATCGTCGCCAAGTCGGTAACATCGTAACTGTGTGATCTTAGCTTTTTCTCCTATATACAATCCTGTTACCATATTTGTGTTATCACTTGTGCCTTTACTATATTTCTGTCTGTGATTTGTTATCTGTGATTTGTTCAATTGTTCTCTTGATGCATGATTGTTTCCAATTTGAGTTTGGAGAAGTAGGAGATTTGGGACGGAATCGTTCATAGCCTCAAACCTCCGTCCATACGAACTCCACCTTCCGCAGTGAAAAAGCCATAGCAGATTCACAACAGCACCTGCGAGAAGAAGATGAACAGAGGTGAAGCCGCACCACTACACCACCGCCCCTGTGCACTGTTCGAAGATCCAAAAGGACCGAACCGAAATCGGAGATCCACCGTTCGACTACTGAACGACCTCCGACGCGCAACCGAACGGCCTTCCCTTTCATCAAACTCTTCTCCGATCCAACCTCCCAACAACCAACCATCACAACTCCGACATCAACCAAATCGGTAAACTCGTTGGCAAACTTATCTTTGTATGGTGTGGGTCGATATGCCTTTCATGATATATGCTTTTGTTCACAAAAATTGCGTTGTTGATGTTGTCTTTCTCAATTGATATGCGATGATGTCTTTGTTTGTGTTTACATGGTGCGTAATTTGGGTTGTGAGGAGGATTAGATTTGTTTTTGTTTTCTGTAAGCCAAGAAAGGAGTTGGGTTTTTTGCGTTTTATTTTTGCTTTTCCTAATACTGCTATGTTGTTGTTTCATTTGTTTCAAGTGCAATTGGATATACCATGTGTCATGTAGCCATTGGATGAGCCCTAAGGTTGAAAAGTCAAAACTCTTAAACTGAAACACACGTTTTTGGCTTGCTTCACATTCTGTTTTTTTTACTGACCATTGCATCTTGGTTGAAAATTATAGTATAAAAGTTTTTTTTACTATTTTTCATAATTTAAAGTAGTTAGTATAGTCTAAATTTTAGATATTGAGTTAGATAATCTTGGTTACTTTACTTAATTAGCTTTATTATTTATTTAATTTGAGTTTTATTTTCTATATAAAAAAAATATATAAAAAATGTTAGTTTAGTTTCTATTATTAAAAATACAAAATATGTCATTCATTTTTAATTTTCTTTTTAGATTTAAAGTGTTTAGTGTTATATTTTTAGTTAATCTTCATTGTTAATTGTTAGTATTTCTTTCACGCATCATTTTACATATATTACTCACATTTTCTTGTATTGCGAGGTACATTCGAGCTGTTCATCTATTCTTGCGGATATTCACAAATTCATCTTCAATCTCCTCCATTGAGTCTCGCTAATTCCAGATCTAAAGGACCAGAACGCACTGCTCTTCAAATACGCTCCGAATACGCGCCTGATTCAAAAACCAAAGTTAAGTACTCAGTTTAATTTAATTTAAATTATATTTGATTTATATTTTAAATTAGGGTTTGTTTCGCCTTCATCCTTTCCTGCCTTGTTTCTTTTCAGGGTTAACCTTAAAGGCACCCTATCAACCATATCAGATCAAATCAGAGCTAAGTACCTTCTCCCTATTCTATTTTTAATTTATTATTCTATTTTCTTTTGTAGTTAATGAGGTTTGCCCTCGAATTTGATAATGCACTCACTATATGTTTTCTGTCTTGTCTTTTTCCTTTTCAGGTTTATCAATTGCCAAAGCTACGTCATTGGTAACCCTAAACCTCATTTTATTTTATGCCTTTTATTATTATTACTTGTGTCAAACCCTGATAAGGGATCCGCTGGTTACAATTTCCCGCCCCCTTTATTGCTTTATATTATTGTGTGGTTAGTAATCTTAGGGAGTGCAAGCCTTAAATCAATGTAGATAATTAATTATAAGATAATTTTCTGAATATAATCACGTGATTGCTGCACACACGCACGCTTTTGGGGTAACCTCTCTGTTGCCTTGTTGCCTTGTTGCCTGTTGCCTGTTGCCTTTGTGTTTTTTGCAGAATAAGCCATGTCCCTCGAATATGAGGATACCTCAGCCATGCTGCCTCGATAACTAAAGGTCATGCGACCCTAAATGATGTTGCCTTCGATACACAAATATGACCTTGACCCTCGGAAGTTGCCCACGGAAAAAGGCTGAGGTATCTTCTGGCTGCCTACGAATAAGGCTTATTCTGATCCTTGCCTTAAACTACCTGCCCTTCTATGGCATGGGACAGTCTTATGGCAAAGGATGCTTCGATGACCCTTCAACCTCCAAACGAAAGGCTTCCTGCCCTCTTATGGCAAGTATTGACCCTTTCATTCTGAAAGGCTAAAAAGAGACCTATCATCTGAGTTTAAGGTAATTGCCCCTAATTGCCTTGCAATGCTCATCTTTAATATTCTTTCTCACAATTCTTCGAAAACTGGCTACGCTCATTTACGAGCTAAAGTCCGCTTTTTTCTTTCATCTATTTTTTTTTCTAAAAAACAAACGAGCAAGCAAAGCAATTAAGAGCCCATGGAAAACCATGGATGCAAAGGGTGCCTTACACCTTCCCTTTGCATAAATTACCCCCCGAACTCAGATTTCTTTAAAAGGTTTTTTTCTGTTTCTTTTAGCCTTTCCGAACCTGTTTGGATAAAATAAAAGTCGGTGGCGACTCTTGCTTACCGCGACATTTCGATCGATAAAAAGTCAGTTCACCGTATTACAGGTGCATAACCATCATTTGATCAAGAATTGATCATGATTCCATTAATAGAAACTCAGAGATGAACAAATATAAAAAGGTTCAAATTAGGGTTTCTTAGGAGAAAGTCAACCCAACTATGACTGGGCATAACTTTCACATGGAACATCAAAAATTCCCTACTCAAAGCCTATTTTGAAGGAAATTGGATTCTCTACAACTTTGTGTCTCACAAGCCAGGGCTAGAAATGTTTCATTTAAGAGATACAAAGCAAAAGATTACAGGTCATTTTCAGGCATCCTTCAGAAACAGTTTTTTCCCAAAGAGAATATGGTCAAGATAAAAGCTTCAAATGAAAAATATGTTCCAAAATGGCTTGTAGAGGACCTCTTGAGGTTTCTAAAAAGTATTAGATCTCCCTCATAGCTTAAAAATTGAAGGAGATATGCTTGATCAAAGTCAGGTGATTTTGAGGGACCAAATGTGAAAAAAGGAGGGTTCAAAATTGAGATTCTTGCAAATGGGCCTACATTCTATGACCCAAACTTGGTCCACAAGCTATCCAAAACATATGCCATAAATTATATCATTTTATTTGATTTTACATAATTTTATTTCATTTAAAATTAATTTTTAATGATTTAATTAAATGAAAAATCAAATATTTGATAGAAAGTATATTTTGGGTGATTCTCAATCATAGTTTATGACCAAATATAATCATATTTTCGTGCATAAATTAAATGGAAAGAATTGATACAAAACAAGCCAAGTTTAGTAACTTAAAAATCAAGAAATCAAATCAATTTCTCAAACATGGAAAGATTTGATTCAAAGGCTTTTTGATTCTTTTCTTGACCTAATTCTATTCTCCTATAAATATACAACATAAGCCAGTGGACTAGGGGTGGAAAATCTGCAGAAGAGAGCACTTGCAAGAACACAAAAATTCTCCAAGAAACTCAAGATCGGTTTCCGGGAATTAGGTCGTTTCATTCCAATTTGAAAGTTGCAACAGCTTCGTTGAGGGATTAGGAACGTGTCTGGATAGGTGCACTACATCAACAACCCCAGAATACCCTCCGATTTGTCAAAGTAAGTCGTTTCATATCTTGGTTCGATTGGCATCATATACTCATGTTCATGTTGTTTTGATTGTATGTTTGGTTTCTCCTGATTGCTATGATTGATTCTAGACCGTTTGGTTGAGTTTTGCGCGCTATAGGGTGATCGGCCATTAGAGGCCGATCCAAGCTTTTAGGGTTCGTTTTGGGGGTTTCTTATGGGGATAAAATTAGGTCAAAATAAATATATGATCGAATTCGCATGGCTGAGACGAAGCGATTGCAAGTGTCGCGGAATATTTATGTGAGTGTATGGCCTATTCGTTATTTTCGTGGTTTGGTTTGCTGCGTAGAAAAACATAGCAAAATCGTAGCTAATTTTACCAGGGTTCAAGGTCTGTTCGAGGAAGATGATGAGGTGTCCTCATCCTATTAGCTTGTTTGAAATTTCGCGCGCACGTTTTCAGTTGTTCATCTGTTTTTTTTATTTATGTTATTGCACGCGTATATTAAACAGCATAAGCGCGCAGCTGGGTTGGTTGGGGGACGTTGGTTAAGCCTAAGGGTGTGGGTTCGATCCCTGCACCCTCACATATATTTTTCTGAATTTTCAAACTCTGATCCTATGCGCCTCATCACCATACTGCCACCATACGACCTCAGATCTCATCCTTTAATCCTCCACTAACTCAGATCCCACGCCCAGAATTTAGTCCCTATACCATGGTTCCTATTAACAACCACATACAATCAAAATCTTAATAAAATTAATAAAACTTTAATAATTTTTTTATAAGATATTTGTCTTTTTTTTAATATATTAATTATGTTAAAATTATTTTTAAGTAGAATAAAAATATGACATTTATATTAAATATTTTTAATTTGTTATTTGCGCCGATTAAATCGATTAATCGCTGTGGTTAACAATAAAAATAATTAAGGTACCATTTTAATTAAAATAAAATCCAACTAAAAATTCGATTAAATGGCTGCAACTATCTTATTGGTTGTGGTGATTAATCTTGCCTTATTATTTAATTAAATTTGTTATTATTTGTAGTCGTGTTAATCGATTATGAGAGGTAACAATATAAAACGCCAAGATTCATAAAATAATAAAATACAATAAGTTGTTATTAGTGATAATCGAATTAATCGATTTGAATTGGTAACAATGCAAATCCTTAATCTTTTAACTATGGTGATCAAACCTATTGATCATTGCGGTTAATTGTGCCAAATCAGGGTTGTACGCCCAAACCCTAATAATTCTAAAATCCATTCAAATTACAAGACAAAACAAACTGCGATAGGCTAACTAAAAAGCCTCTAAAAAAACCATATCAAATCAAATTCAAACTCTAAATGGCGTACAACCCCTCCCGAACTACGTAGACTCTGATCCTCCCTAAGGAGGTACGTAGGCACTTGGCAACAAGGCGAGTCCCCCTCTTCAAAATCTCAATCATGTCCTTATGATTTTGTTTGCCACATTTCTTTACAAACCCTGCCATGCAACCCTAATCTTTGATATATTAGCCTTTAGGAAAGGGCTGAGGGTGCCTAACACCTTCCCTCAGCCTGATTATAATAACTTACCCTCAATCTCTTATCTGCGTAGGGTTTCCTATTCGCCCTTCAGAATAGGTGGCGACTCGAAAGCTGAAATTTTTAGGGCAGGTTGCTACAGCTGGCGACTCCACTGGGGACACTTTTAGTGAATTATTATGCTCCTAAGGCTTGAGTGGGTTTAGGTTTATGGCTCGTAGTTTATGGTTTAGGGTTTGTGGCGCACTTTAGGGTTGGCAAGTTGCCACATTTAGGGTTTGGGGGGAGGTTTATCTTTTAATAAACATTAAATTATTTGGTTGTTTATTTGTTTTATGTTTTTTTATCTGCCTAAAAATATCTGCTTTTATTATTATATATTTGCTCTATTTCTATGTCGGTTAAACCTTAAATGTGGGAGTTAACTTTGAGACCAAAAGGGGACATGAATCGCCTTACGAATCTCACTGATAACTCCACTCGGAGTGGGTTAGGTATTTGGAAAGGTCCGAAACGAAGCTAGACTTTGTGGAGGGCTGGACTGGATACTTAGCTGATCTCTCCGGGAACCTACCCAAAAATTCGAACCTCATGGATAAAATGAGTTGTTCCAAAATCCGAAGAGACGAAAAAGTCTCGGAGGCTACGAACGACCCCATTAGACCTTTTAGAACCCCCGTATAAAGGTTGGCTCCCAAGAGCCCCCTACGTCGAACCTATGAACCTGGGTTCTTTGAAATACCATGCTTTTTTGCTTAATTATTTTTTATGTTTGTATTATTATTATTATTTTTTTTTTTGTTGTTATGTGTTTGCATGCATCATCTAATCATTTGCATTTTTCATCATGTCTTATCCACAAATAAAAATAATAATACACATATATATGTATATATATTTGGTAAAATGTATTTTGTTGGTGAATGTGTAGGAAGGATGAGTACGAAGGAGACAATCGTGCACTTTACTGTTTCTACTCCAGACATTAAGAAATTGAAGATCATCAAAGAAAAATTGCCATCAGGTGCTTTGGATAGGTTTGAGATTCGCTATGGTAATATCTTGGATTTGCTAAGGGTAAAAGTGCAAGAAGAAGCTATCACCGCCTTGGTACAATTCTATGATCCGCCTTTGAGATGTTTTACTTTCCAGGATTTTCAGTTAGCACCTACCATAGAAGAAATGGATGCTATGTTGGGTTTTTCGAGGATAAAAAAGGAATTCTATACTGGTGTGGGTAAAGAAGTTGACTTTTCAGATCTAGAAAAGGCTTTGGGAATGTCCGCTGCAGAACTAAAAGTTCATTATAAAACTGAGGGAGAAGTGCATGGGTTCAAAAGATCTTATTTAGAAAATCAAGCATTAATGTTTGCTCAAAAGAAACAATGGGACATTTGTGGACATGTGTTAGCTCTCTTGGTTTTTGGTGTTGTTTTATTGCCAAAGAATATTGACTATGTTGATCCTACCGCTATTCATGCTTTCACTTCTTTTAGGCTTTTTGACAAAGATCCAACTCCGACTATCCTCGCTAACATTTACTATGCTATTCATATGAGGTATGAAAGAAAGAGAGGAGTGCTAGTTTGTTGCGTTCATTTGCTTTATTCTTGGTTGACTTCCCATCTCTACAAAGCTAGTTGCTTTATCAAAGAATTAACTAGGAACGATTGGTCTCAAAAATTAAGGGCTCTTAAAGCGGACTCTATTCTATGGTATGCAAGAAAATTAAATTCAGATAAGATCATTTACAAATGTGGAGAATTCAACAATGTGCCATTGATAGGAACTCTTGGTTGTATTAATTATAATCCTGCTTTAGCACTACGTCAATTGGGTCATTCCATGGATAAAGAACCTTCCGAGCAACGTATAAAAGAATTAATTTTGCATGACAATGGGAAAGGTGAACCAAGAACATGGAAAAAGGTAATTCAAGCTTGGAGCAATGTTCAAAGGAGAGACTTTGGGCCAAAGAATGTAATTGCAAAAGCAGCTTATACCGCATGGGTTCAAGAAAGAGTTAAGAAAGTGTTGCTTCCTTTTGTTGTGGATCCCGCCTACAAGCCTGATTCTCCTGATCCTGTTCCTTTATCCATCGAAGAGATAGAAGGAGTCAGGGCTGCCCTAGAGGCGTCCCGAAAGGAGAAAGAGAAATTAGAACTTGATTTGCATCAACTTACTAATGAAAGGAGCCAACTACGCTTTGACCTTAAAGAGAAAAATCAAGAACTCCAAGCGATGAAAGAAGAAAATGATAGGCAAAGAAGTAAAAGAAAGCGTGCAACTGAAGGGTATTTAAGTGCTAATTTTAATTTAGAGGCTCATGATGAGAGGTTGGAGCAAGCTAATGCGGAAATTGCAAGGTGGAGAAGGCGTTATGAGAAGGCTTCCCATGACAAAGCAGAATCTGAGAAAAATCTAGAAGTTGTAATCTTTGAATTAACTGATAGGACTAAAGATCAAGAGGATGAAATAAGGAACCTCAAATATGATCTTCAAGAAGCCCTCAATGCTGGACAACAAGAGCACGCAAGAAGATTAACCACGGAAGAAGAACTTTTACAGCGCACTGGTGAGTACGAAAGAGCATTTCAAGCTATGGTATCACTTCGGGAAGTGTTCATGAGAGAAAAAGAGATACACGAGGCAGCCTTGAACGAAAGAGACTATTGGAAAAGACTCTACACAATTGTTTCTACGGCAAGTGAGCACGTGAGCATGGTTCCTAAGATGCTTGAAGACTATGAGAAATGTCGCGATGATTATGATAAGCTAGTCTTCTTGTGTAATGATTTAATTCAAGATATTCCAAAGAGTTTGGCAAAAGCAGAATCATCTCCTATCATCCTTCCCGAAGTAGTCAAAGAGTTCATGAAGCTTTGTAGAGATATGGTGGACAAGTTCCAAGAAGACATCCAAAGGCGTTCTTAGCTTTATGTTATTTCCTTGTTGCTTTTATTTCAAGTACTTTTAATTTAATTTATTTTGAGTATTTTAATTTCAGTTTCCTTTTCCTTTTTGTAAACCAACAATGGAGTTTCTTAGTATTTCCTTTCAATAAAGTGTGTTTCTTTTTCGTTACTCATCGTTTCTATAAATATTCACCAACCTTGTTTACCTCTCTAAAAAAAAACATATGTGTATATACATGTACAAAAAAAATATATGTAAAAAAAAATATATACATAATACATATGTGCAAAAAAAAAGAGGGAAAAATGTACATGTATATATAAAAAAAAAAAGAGAAGAATAAAAATAATATATAAATATATATGTGTATTATAATAGTGTGAATAAGACATAAACATTGCATAACCATATCATTCATAGCATGCATATCATATTTATTTTTCAAAACATTAAAGCAAAAAAAAAACTATCTTCATCTCCAGTCACATCATTGCAACTCAACCACAAATCAAGACCAGAGCTCAGAAGAAGAAAGCAATGGAACAACTAGAGCAGAATCAAGCCGCCCTTCGCGAGGAAATGACCCAGTTGAAAGGCACTGTGGAGGAACTCAAAGGAGGAATGACCCAAATGCTGAGCTTCATGAAGGATCTTAAGGACAGGCAAGATAAGGCCAAGGAGGTTCAGGGTCAGTATGAGGAGATACCTAACGATGGTAACCCGTTGTTAGGATATGTCAGAGGATTTGACCCTCACAAAGCAAATGCTCGCTCCTTTAAGAAGGTTACCACTACCCATGAAGAGGGAGAAGCCTCCCGAGAAGGGTTTATTCCTGCTATTCAGAAAGAAGGGACATCCCGCACAGTTCACATTCCTATCAATAATGAGGACTATCTGGACCTGCAATATGGGGAGACTAATGACACAGATCAAGTCCCGCAACCAAAGCTGAACTCTGCTAATTCTGGAGAAGATTCTAAGGACAGTGGACAAATCAAGGCATTGGAAGAGAGACTGAAGGCTGTGGAAGGGTATGATGCTTTTGACGTGGACACTTTTGAAATGAGCTTGGTCCCAGATCTAACAATTCCACACAAATTCAAAGTTCCGAACTTTGAAAAATACAAGGGACTCACATGTCCAAGGAACCACTTGCGCATGTATGTGCGAAAGATGGCTGCTTATGCTCATGATCAGAAATTAATGATACACTTCTTCCAAGATAGTTTAAGCGGAGCATCGGTGGACTGGTACATGCAACTGGAAAAGACTAATATCCGAAGCTGGACTGACCTTGCCAATACATTCCTTAAGCAATACAAGTACAATTTGGACATGGCACCCAATCGGATGCAACTCCAAAATCTGTCGCAAAAGAAGGAAGAATCATTTAAAGAGTATGCTCAGAGGTGGAGAGAGATAGCTTCCCGAGTCCAACCTCCCTTGTTGGAAAAAGAACTGGTGGATATGTTTATGGCTACACTACAAGGGCCATATTATGATAAGATGGTTGGAAGCGTGTCATCAGGATTTTCGGACTTGGTAGTCATCGGTGAAAGGATTGAGAATGGGATCAAGAATGGAAAGATACAAGGGGCACCATCTGGGTCCTATCAGGCGAAGAGGCCTACCCCCAACTTCACAAAAAAGAAGGAAGGAGAAACTAATGCTGTAGGCCATCAGGAAACTAGACCTCCTATGACATACCCACCACGACAAAACCGGTTTCAGGGAGGACCAAGGAGATTCGATCCACTACCTACTTCCAAGAAAGAGATTCTGAAATATTTAGTAAATGAATCCTTGGTAGAAGTTAGACCACTGCCTCCTCCTCCTCCAGGCAAGCTCATGCCCAATTACAAACCGAATGAAAGGTGTGAATTTCACGCCAATTCTCCCGGACACACCCTGGAGAAATGTTGGGCCTTCAGCCACATCGTTCAGAATTTAATTGAATCAGGGGCAATCGCCTTTGACAAACCCAATGTGAAGACGAACCCGATGCCACACCATGAAGGCGCTGTCAATGCAATAGAAGTTGTCAATGAGCAAGAGTTGGTTCAACAACGGAACTCCCCCATAGATGCACTTAAGAGGTATCTTCTTATAAAGGGGTTTATCCTAGAACATAACGAAGCTTTCAAAGACACTTTGCAAAGGCTCATGGATCAAGGATTGATCCAACTGGAGGAACACCCTGAGGAGGAATATGTGGCAATGGTGGAAAGAAACGAACCTTTAATGATACCTGCACAAGGGGCAAGGAAACCATTGATTATCCCATGCTCTAGACCACCAGTGATGATACCTACGCAAGAGCGTACCAAGATCATCCCAATCAGAGGACCATATCCTTTGGACAAGATGAAAGCGGTACCATGGGAATATGAGACCAATACTAATACTGCAGTATCAAGCATCGTTGGACCTGGAGGCATGACCCGTAGTGGGCGCATATTCAAAACTGCGCAAGTACAACCTACATCTAGTGGAAACTTGACACAAACTGGAGAACAAGCGGTTGAAAGACCAAGTGATGGAATTGAACCTAAGGACAAAGAGGCTCTTAATAAGGACGCCGAAGAGTTTCTCGCTCTGATTAAGAAGAGTGATTATAGAGTGGTGGATCAGTTGCAACAAACACCATCTAAGATATCGCTCTTATCACTATTGATACACTCTGAGAAACATCGAGATGCTCTGATGAAGATCCTAAACACTGCCCATGTAACTAAGGACATCACAGTCAATCAATTTGACGGAATGGTGGCCAATCTAACTGCTGGGGCATGCCTAGGTTTCAGTGACAATGAGCTACCCCTACAAGGAAAGTCACACAATAAAGCCTTGCATATCTCCATGCAATGTGGGAAGGCCCATCTAGCTAGAGTTTTGATTGACACGGGGTCATCTTTAAATGTGATGCCAAAAGCAACACTTGACAAGATAGCCTTAGAAGGACTGGTAGTCAGACCAAGTCGCCTGGTGGTAAAAGCTTTCGATGGATCACAAAGTCCGGTGTTGGGAGAAGTGGATTTGCCCGTTGTAATCGGTCCTCATACCTTCTGCATCAATTTCCAAGTGATGGAGATTGAGCCAGCATACACCTGTCTACTAGGACGTCCCTGGATTCACGCAGCTGGGGCAGTTACTTCTACCCTCCATCAGAAATTAAAATTTGTGAATGGGAACTCTATAGTAACCATCAATGGAGAAGAGGACATATTCGTCAGCAACTTGAATTCATACAGATATATTGAGGCTGGGGACGAAGCATTGGGTACCGCATTTCAAGCACTAGAAATCGCAACTGCTATCACACTACCAGTGGAGAAGATAAGAAGGGTGGTAACATCATGGAAAGATCTGCAGGATGCAGATATTAAAGGCTGGGGCAAGCTACCGGAGGTGTCAGAGAAGAAAGATCGCCTGGGGTTAGGGTATCAACCCACCAAGTTCAAAAGCATCAAAAAGGAGGAACAACAATTTCCCCCAATAACGCAAACTTTTGTGACTGGTGGGTATGAACATGTAGCTATGGTGTCCAACAAGGATTCTCGAGAAGGGACATCCAACTTCATCCGAGAAATCAGACCAGGAGAACAGCTACAGAATTGGACAAGCATGGAGATACCGGAGATAGTTTTCATTTCAAAGTAATTTGCTTTTGTGTGTTTTATTTCCCTTTTTCAAATAAAAAAACAATAAGGCTCATGCCTCGCCCGAAGCATAGAGTTAGTTTGTAAGGGCCCCATTTACTTTCAAGTTCGAAGTTTATTAATAAAATTGTCTTTGTATTTTGGTATTGAAAACATTGTCTTTTCTCGCATTTATTCCTTTTTCATTTCTGAAAATGACAAATAAATTTCTTGCACAAACAAAGCACGTTCACATCTGCATACTAAAAGAAAACAAAACATAAAACATGTGCAGATCACCTTCTGACACCACCGATAATAATACTGCTGAGACTCTATACAAACTCGAGGCTCTCGCTAATCAGGCTGAAGAATGGGATGGGGAAGACGATGAACTTCCGGAAGAGTTGTCAAGGTTAGTGGATAAGGAATCCAAGAGCATGCTCCCTCCACAAGAGGCCATCGAAATCATAAACTTGGGAACAGATGAAGAACCCAAGAATATCATGATTGGGGCAACATTAGACGAGGGTATAAAAACAAGGCTAATCAAACTCCTCCACGAGTACGCAAAGATATTTGCTTGGTCATACCGTGACATGCCAGGGTTGGACACTGATATGGTGGTACATAGGTTACCGCTCAAAGAGGGGTGTGCACCCGTCAGACAAAAGCGCAGAAGGGTTCGACCAGATATGGATAGTAAGATTAGGGAAGAGGTGCTCAAATAGTTCGATGCCGGGTTTCTTGCTGTAGTTGACTACCCACCGTGGATTGCAAACATAGTGCCAGTCCCTAAGAAAGACGGGAAGGTGCGCATGTGTGTAGATTACAGGGATCTAAATAAAGCAAGTCCAAAAGATGATTTTCCACTACCACATATAGATATCTTGGTGGACAATACAGCACAAGCTTCAGTGTTCTCTTTTATGGATGGTTTTTCCGGGTATAATCAGATCAAGATGGCGCCCGAAGATATGGAGAAAACAACCTTCATGACATCTTGGGGCACTTTCTGTTACAAAGTAATGCCTTTCGGGTTGAGAAACCCAGGGGCAACATATCAAAGAGCCATGGTCACACTATTCCATGATATGATTCGCAAAGAGGTCGAAGTATATGTAGATGATATGATTGCCAAATCAGGCACAGAAGAAGAGCATATTACAAATCTACATAAGTTGTTCGAGCGCTTAAAGAAGTACAAGCTAAGGTTAAACCCGAACAAGTGTACGTTTGGTGTAAGGTCGGGAAAGCTGTTGGGATTCATTGTAAGCCAGCGAGGTATAGAGGTTGATCCTGATAAAGTAAAAGCCATACAAGCGATGCCCGTTCCAAAAACAGAAAAAGAGGTGCGAGGTTTCCTGGGCCGATTGAATTACATCTCAAGGTTCATTTCACATCTGACAGCTACATGCGAGCCTATATTCAAACTACTCAGGAAGGATCAACCTATCAAGTGGAACAACGATTGTCAAGTAGCCTTCGAAACTATAAAGAACTACTTGCAAGAACCACCGATACTTTTACCTCCCGTACCCGGAAGACCGCTGATCATGTACCTCACAGTACTTGAAAGATCTATGGGGTGTGTACTGGGGCAACAAGATGAAACAGGCAGGAAAGAACACGCTATCTACTACCTCAGTAAGAAATTCACGGATTGCGAATCTCGGTATTCACCATTGGAAAAGACATGTTGTGCCCTAGCATGGGCCTCCAAACGTCTAAGGCAATATATGCTGAATCATTCCACATGGCTAATATCGAGAATGGATCCTTTAAAATACGTGTTCGAAAAACAGGCGCTCACGGGTAGAATTGCAAGGTGGCAAATGTTGTTGTCCGAATACGACATACAGTATGTAACTCAAAAAGCAATAAAAGGGAGTGTATTGGCAGAACATCTTGCTCACCAACCCCTCGAGGAATACCAATCTATGAAGTTCGACTTCCCTGATGAGGATATTATGCTAGTAAGAGACTATGAAATACCAGGACCCGACGAGGGACCCGAACCAGGTTTGGTATGGAAACTCATGTTCGACGGTGCCTCAAATGCACTAGGACATGGCATAGGGGCAGTATTGACATCTCCCGATGACCGGCACTTACCCTTCACTGCAAGACTATGTTTCGACTGCACCAACAACATTGCAGAATACGAAGCATGCATATTGGGATTAGAAGCTGCAATCGATCTAAGGATCAAACTCCTAGATGTGTACGGAGATTCAGCATTGGTAATCCACCAAGTCAACAAAGAATGGGACACTCGGGATGCCAAACTAATCCCCTACCGAGACCTCATACTAGAGTTAATGGCTGAATTTGATACTATCACCTTTACCCATATCCCAAGGGAGGAAAATCAAATAGCCGACGCGCTGGCAACACTATCCTCCATGTTCAAAGTGACCTGGCCAAACCATGAGCCGCGGATAACGGTTAGACACTTCGATGAACCTGCCTATTGCCTCACAATTGAGGAGCAGTCTGACCACAAACCATGGTACCTCGACAATTGATAAAAAGACACTGAGGAGACTTGCATCCAAATTCTTCTTAAGCGGAAGCATCCTATACAAAAGGAACTATGATTCAGTGTTGTTGAGGTGTGTAGATAAAAACGAGGCTAAGGAGATTATCAGGGAGGTACATGAAGGAACCTTTGGGACCCACGCAAACGGACACTCAATGGCTAGGAAGATACTGCGAGCAGGGTATTACTGGCTAACAATGGAGGCCGACTGTTTCCAATATGCAAGGACCTGTCACAAGTGCCAGATCTACGCTGACAAGGTGCACGTACCACCAAACCCGTTGAACGTTCTGAGTTCACCATGGCCATTTGCAATGTGGGGAATCGACATGATAGGGATGATATAACCTAAAGCTTCGAATGGACACCGATTTATATTGGTTGCCATAGACTACTTCACCAAATGGGTCGAAGCTGCCTCTTACACCAACGTAACGAGACAAGTAGTCACTCGGTTCATCAAGCATAATATCATATGTCGGTATGGGGTTCCAAGCAGGATTATCACCGATAATGGGTCGAATCTGAATAATAACATGATGAGGGAGCTGTGCGAGGAGTTCAAGATTGAACATCACAATTCTTCACCATACAGGCCTAAAATGAACGGCGCTGTCGAAGCTGCAAACAAAAATATCAAAAAGATAATACAAAAGATGGTGAAAACATACAAGGATTGGCACGAAATGCTCCCCTTCGCCCTACACGGCTACAGAACCTCGGTGCGTACATCTACAGGGGCAACCCCATTCTCCCTAGTCTACGGTATGGAAGCTGTCCTCCCAATCGAAGTGGAGATCCCGTCACTAAGAGTCATAGCTGACACAAAGTTAGAAGAATCGGAATGGGAAAAAACTCGTTTTGATCAGCTTAATCTCATTGAAGAAAAGCGACTGACAGCTTTGTGTCATGGACAACTCTATCAGGAGAGGATGAAAAAAGCGTTCGATAAGAAGGTCCGACCTCGAACCTACAAAGAAGGTGACATTGTCCTCAAGAAGATACTGTTACCTCGACTCGACGCCCGTGGAAAATGGACACCTAACTACGAAGGTCCATACATTGTAAAAACGGTGTTCTCAGGAGGGGCATTAGTCCTCACTACAATGGATGGGGATGAGCTACCGCACCCAATCAACTCAGACGCGGTCAAGAAGTACTATGCCTAGCAAAAGCAGGATTACCGGACATAAGCCGAAGGCAAACTACGAAGGATGAGGGGTCGTGCAATCATCTACTTCTGAAGTCGAAGGATTATTAGGGCCCTCGATAACAAAAAAAGAGCAACGGCAGTATTAATATCATTTCTATTTGTCATTTTCTTTCTTCGCATTTCTGTACACTCGCCAATTCAAGGCAATATCAATAAAATTTCCTTTTTGCATACTATGCTTCATTTCTAATTTCAGTACCATTTGCAAAGGATAATTTATTTTTATAAACCCTAACATGGATTTAACATGAGAAACTTACAAACTTTCAACGCAAAAGCAATAGAATAAAACTGTGAAATCTCTGGAAGGCTACAAACGCCCCGTGATGCGATCACTTAAAAAAAATCTAGCCGAACATCATTTCAAAGGATGGTATCAATGGATTAATCAGACTGAGCCAGAAAGTCACAAACAACTCAAAAGAAAAAGGGGTTAAACAAAAGCAATGGGTGATAAGGAGATGAGTGATAAATGTAGGGGGTATCATATATACATTAATACATACATTCATCAATATACATGCAACATACACATGTGTAAGCATTCATACATACGCATTATACAAACAACAGGGGCATATGCACAACATATAAACATAATGCATACGCATTTACAGGAACAAAAATTCGACACAGGTAAATTCTGCAACAACACTTGCAGATAACCCTGTTGGTGCAGGTGAACTTGCTAGAACTATAGCAAGCAATCCTATTGGGGTCCAAACTGCGATGTAACTTGCCAGAACTATGGTAAGTAAGAGGTACAAACTGCGACGTAGCTTGCCAGAACTATGGTAAGTGAGGAGTCCAAACTGCGATGTAACTTGCCAGAACTATGGTAAGTGAGAGGTTCACAAACTGCGAGTAGCTTACCAGCTCTATGGTAAGTGAGAAATTCACAAACTGCGAGTAGCTTACCAGCACTATGGTAAGTGAGAAATTCACAAACTGCGAGTAGCTTACCAGCACTATGGTAAGTGAGAGGTTCACAAACTGCGAGTAGCTTACCAGCACTATGGTAAGTGAGAGGTTCACAAACTGCGAGTAGCTTACCAGCACTATGGTAAGTGAGAAAATCACAAACTGCGAGTAGCTTACCAGCACTATGGTAAGTGAGAGGTTCACAAACTGCGAGTAGCTTACCAGCACTATGGTAAGTGAGAAATTCACAAACTGCGAGTAGCTTACCAGCACTATGGTAAGTGAGAAATTCACAAACTGCGAGTAGCTTACCAGCACTATGGTAAGTGAGAGGTTCACAAACTGCGAGTAGCTTACTAGCACTATGGTAAGTAAGAGGTTCACAAAATGCGAGTAGCTTACCAGCACTATGGTAAGTGAGGGATCCACAAACTACGGAGGCTTGCTGGCCATAGCAAGCCGATTACACAACCAACAGAGGTCCTCACTATGTAAGACTCAGGCTTTAGCAGGATATTTCTCTTCATCCATACTCAAGCTCAAGGCAAATTTAGGGGCCTTCCAGTATTTAATAACTCTTCGATCGGAACGACGCGAGGTCTACACACCCTCTTGTCACCCAATCAAAGGTAATTAAATAGGGGCAGCTGTCATACCCCAAAATTTACCTCCCACACTTCTCTCATAACAAAGGCAAGTTCAAATCTCAAGACATGGCTCATTTAAATGATCCAGATAATTCACAGTCAATTGATTCAAACTGAAAGGTCAATCACAATCAAGGCATGATTCAAACCATAATCATTGGGCAAACATCAAGTATGGGGTGCATAACCATCATTTGATCAAGAATTGATCATGATTCCATTAATAGAAACTCAGAGATGAACAAATATAAAAAGGTTCAAATTAGGGTTTCTTAGGAGAAAGTCAACCCAACTTTGACTGGGCATAACTTTCACATGGAACATCAAAAATTCCCTACTCAAAGCCTATTTTGAAGGAAATTGGATTCTCTACAACTTTGTGTCTCACAAGCCAGGGCTAGAAATGCTTCATTTAAGAGATACAAAGCAAAAGATTACAGGTCATTTTCAGGCATCCTTCAGAAACAGTTTTTTCCCAAAGAGAATATGGTCAAGATAAAAGCTTCAAATGAAAAATATGTTCCAAAATGGCTTGTAGAGGACCTCTTGAGGTTTCTAAAAAGTATTAGATCTCCCTCATAGCTTAAAAATTGAAGGAGATATGCTTGATCAAAGTCAGGTGATTTTGAGGGACCAAATGTGAAAAAAGGAGGGTTCAAAATTGAGATTCTTGCAAATGGGCCTACATTCTATGACCCAAACTTGGTCCACAAGCTATCCAAAACATATGCCATAAATTATATCATTTTATTTGATTTTACATAATTTTATTTCATTTAAAATTAATTTTTAATGATTTAATTAAATGAAAAATCAAATATTTGATAGAAAGTATATTTTGGGTGATTCTCAATCATAGTTTATGACCAAATATAATCATATTTTCGTGCATAAATTAAATGGAAAGAATTGATACAAAACAAGCCAAGTTTAGTAACTTAAAAATCAAGAAATCAAATCAATTTCTCAAACATGGAAAGATTTGATTCAAAGGCTTTTTGATTCTTTTCTTGACCTAATTCTATTCTCCTATAAATATACAACATAAGCCAGTGGACTAGGGGTGGAAAATCTGCAGAAGAGAGCACTTGCAAGAACACAAAAATTCTCCAAGAAACTCAAGATCGGTTTCTGGGAATTAGGTCGTTTCATTCCAATTTGAAAGTTGCAACAGCTTCGTTGAGGGATTAGGAACGTGTCTGGATAGGTGCACTACATCAACAACCCCAGAATACCCTCCGATTTGTCAAAGTAAGTTGTTTCATATCTTGGTTCGATTGGCATCATATACTCATGTTCATGTTGTTTTGATTGTATGTTTGGTTTCTCCTGATTGCTATGATTGATTCTGGACCGTTTGGTTGAGTTTTGCGCGCTATACGGTGATCGGCCATTAGAGGCCGATCCAAGCTTTTAGGGTTCGTTTTGGGGGTTTCTTATGGGGATAAAATTAGGTCAAAATAAATATATGATCGAATTCGCATGGCTGAGACGAAGCGATTGCAAGTGTTGCGAAATATTTATGTGAGTGTATGGCCTATTCGTTATTTTTGTGGTTTGGTTTGCTGCGTAGAAAAACATAGCAAAATCGTAGCTAATTTTACCAGGGTTCAAGGTCTGTTCGAGGAAGATGATGAGGTGTCCTCATCCTATTAGCTTGTTTGAAATTTCGCGCGCACGTTTTCAGTTGTTCATCTGTTTTTTTTATTTATGTTATTGCACGCGTATATTAAACAGCATAAGCGCGCAGCTGGGTTGGTTGGGGGACGTTGGTTAAGCCTAAGGGTGTGGGTTTGATCCCTGCACCCTCACATATATTTTTCTGAATTTTCAAACTCTGATCCTATGCGCCTCATCACCATACTGCCACCATACGACCTCAGATCTCATCCTTTAATCCTCCACTAACTCAGATCCCACGCCCAGAATTTAGTCCCTATACCATGGTTCCTATTAACAACCACATACAATCAAAATCTTAATAAAATTAATAAAACTTTAATAATTTTTTTTATAAGATATTTGTCTTTTTTTTAATATATTAATTATGTTAAAATTATTTTTAAGTAGAATAAAAATATGACATTTATATTAAATATTTTTAATTTGTTACTTGCGTCGATTAAATCGATTAATCGCTGTGGTTAACAATAAAAATAATTAAGGTACCATTTTAATTAAAATAAAATCCAACTAAAAATTCGAATAAATGGCTGCAACTATCTTATTGGTTGTGGTGATTAATCTTGCCTTATTATTTAATTAAATTTGTTATTATTTGTAGTCGTGTTAATCGATTATGAGAGGTAACAATATAAAACGCCAAGATTCATAAAATAATAAAATACAATAAGTTGTTATTAGTGATAATCGAATTAATCGATTTGAATTGGTAACAATGCAAATCCTTAATCTTTTAACTATGGTGATCAAACCTATTGATCATTGCGGTTAATTGTGCCAAATCAGGGTTGTACGCCCAAACCCTAATAATTCTAAAATCCATTCAAATTACAAGACAAAACAAACTGCGATAGGCTAACTAAAAAGCCTCTAAAAAAACCATATCAAATCAAATTCAAACTCTAAATGGCGTACAACCCCTCCCGAACTACGTAGACTCTGATCCTCCCTAAGGAGGTACGTAGGCACTTGGCAACAAGGCGAGTCCCCCTCTTCAAAATCTCAATCATGTCCTTATAATTTTGTTTGCCACATTTCTTTACAAACCCTGCCATGCAACCCTAATCTTTGATATATTAGCCTTTAGGAAAGGGCTGAGGGTGCCTAACACCTTCCCTCAGCCTGATTATAATAACTTACCCTCAATCTCTTATCTGCGTAGGGTTTCCTATTCGCCCTTCAGAATAGGTGGCGACTCGAAAGCTGAAATTTTTAGGGCAGGTTGCTACACACAGAAGAAGGGAAAAGTGAGATAGATGCAATTTCAGAGAATGGAGAAGAGAAACTCTCTGCTTATCCTCAGGTTCAGGTTCCTAACTATCAGATAGTCCCAGTTTCTCCTAGCCAATATGTTCCACAAGCCTTTGCCACCACTATCAATCAACAACCTTAGATGGTCCAACAACGACCGATTCAGTATTTGCCACAAAAGCAATGTGTTCCACATCAACAAGGTCATCCGAATCAACGCCAACCGAGAAGTAATTTGGAACGAAGAAATGCTCCGTTGGACCAGATTCCTATGACATATAGCAAACTTCTTCCATATCTAGTTCAAAGCTCATTGGTGGTCCCCAAATCTCTCAAGCCTCCACCACAGCCGTTCCCACCTGGGTATGACCCTAATGTGCAATGTGGATATCACGCTGGATCAGCAGGGCACTCAACTGAGGACTGCAACGCTTTCAAAGCCAAAGTGCAACAGTTGATTGATGGGAGGCATATAACCCTTCAGGAAGGAAACATGTGGGTGAATGGAATTCCTTTGCTCGAATGAATGCCTAGATTTAAGAAAGTCTCCAGAATCAACAAATTCTTTCCTCACAACATATAGCTTTTCTAAGTTTGATGGCCATGCAAGGTTCCTACATGTTTAATGGTGAATATTTCTCTAGCATCTATGCTTGGGGCTCCCGCACGAGGGATAAGCAAGACATACTCTTATCTTGAGCATTGCATCACTCGCATTGCTCGAATCCCTAAAAGTGAAGCACACATTTACAACTCTTGGGTGACTTTGATGAAGTTTTTCTTTTGAGGTAATCCGAAGTGTTTGGAAAGGACTGCCAAAAGTATTCAAGATCAACAAGTCCAGACGGAGTCAAGCCTCCTCAACTATGGCAATCATCAATTCATTTTTGCATTTCATTTGTAATTTTCCTTGTTTTGTCAAATGTTACTTCCATGTAAAACTTGTTTGTTTTCAATAAAAAAATGCACTGCATATGCTAGTTTCGAATCAATCCATTCGTGTTCACTCATATCTTTCTGTCTATCGATATCAAACTCTTGATTAAGCAAAAAATATCAAAAGGAGAATGATGAAAAATAATAATAAAAATTCAAAATATCTAATTGTGTGCTTTTGAATAAAACCCTGCTGAGGATGTACAGGCATTGTTTCAAATCCCCAAACACTGGAGATATAAGGGAGATAGACCTTCGTTAACCCCTTTGAGCCTTGAAGTAGGAGTTTCTTTTCTATACAAAAAAAAACCCTCACATTTAACCCAGGGGCAGGGTAGCATTCAATTAATCTGATCGAGCATTCAAAATCCATCAGGAGTATGCATCTAAGGGTACAACAATGGTTATCTTTCAAAAGGTTGAGGAAAATCGATGCCACAATGGTAATCCCTCATCAATCAAAGAATGAGGCAGTCACAATCACTCCCACAAGTCAGAGATTCAGGATCACACGACTTATTCAAAATGGAAAGAATCAAAAAAGAAAGAAAGAAAAGCCCGCTAAGTCAACAACTTGAAAACAAGTGACTTAGGCAAAAATTAGGGCATCCCGCTGGACTCCAAAATAAAATTTAAAAGAATTTGTCCAGGCAAAAGTTAGGGAAACAAAAAAGAAAGGCGAAGCAGAAGCGAAAAACGAGAATTACAACATAAAGATCCTCATCAAAGGAACAAAGTTGTGTGATCAGACACCAAAAAAGAAAGTGAGTGACTGCCATGTCCAAGAAGACTTCATTGGTTCCTCAATCATCTCAAACTCCTCTTGAAGAATGAACGCTCGTATCAGGTTAAGTTGAACTTAGGACTGGAGAACATCACGAAGAATGGGTGGGTTAGGATAGACTTTGAGCCTTAAATCCTTTCTTTCTAAAAACCGTGAACCAGGCCGCGTTACAACCCCTAAAAGACCTAATTGAAGCAGGGTTTATTTCGAAAGCACACCACATTTAAGTTGCGTAAAACTGACTCCTAGATGTTTGCTTACCATTTATGTTGATATCGATATGACAAATAATTTAAACACTGAATGTCACAACTTTGTTTTAATCCTGATTTCGAAGCTAGAATAAGCATTGCATTAAGATTATCATCTTCAAAACAAATATCTTTTACTTGTGAATAAACCCTTGACATCAAGGAAGATCAAACAATGAACAACTGCAGAAAAAGTTGATCGATTCCATGAGCCATTCACTTCAAAGGCTGACTACTCCAAGAAGCAAGTTGTGTGAAGACTCTGTCAACTGAAGCATCCATTCAAGCTTCCATCAATCTGGGGCAATCAAGTCGAGGAATCTCTCTTGAGTTCAACCAATCTGGGGCAGTTACGTCGAGATTTGATAAATCTCTCCAAGGATCCTTTGGGGCAAATTCCTTCATAGCCCACGAATCTTGGGGCACAATCTTCTGAGTTGTATTGATTCTCTCCGATCATAGGAGTTTATTTCTCCTGGAACCATGGTTTCTCCCCAAGCACATGAGTTTATTTCTCATGAGAGTTGTCCCATTCCCCCGACCTGGTCTCCTCTTCTAAAGTTCTCATCCTCAACATGGTGAATCGAAGGAATCTCCTCAAATTCACCATCCCCAAGCAATTCAAGATGTAGGGAAAGTCAAATGAAGTCACTTCCTCCCCAACAAAGCTACATTCCAACCCTCAAGGTAGTTGCCAATAATCTTTGGTACTGCAAGATTTCCAACACCGATTCATATTGGCATCTCAAGACAACAAGCAACGGACCCCAATGATCCTGCTTCTCTATCTCACCAAGGCCTTTATTTGGCACTCTGCATATAGTTTTCATTGCATATAACATTGCATCCTCAAAAGCGTAGCATATCCATCAAAATGGAGCATTACGCCATTGAAAATTCAAACATGCATCAATGCATAAGCCAGTTTATATGTACCCAGAAGGTACGAAGTAATGTATATCCCCAAAAGAAGTCTCATGTTCTCTCCCCAATGTGGATCGGATACAATGTACTTCTTTGTCAGAATCGTTGTCTCCGAGGTTATTTCCCGTGTGCTGCGTGCAGATTAGAGCGTGAATGAGGGTGGGCATTCAACCCATCTCATTTTTCAACCGTTTGAATAACCATACTTGGTGTGTGGCAATTCGAACGATTGCCGCTCTTGAAGAGTTACACCCCGCCTTTGGCCTGAGGGATTAATGTAATTCTTATGCTTCGCAAGCATCAACATCTTCGTCATTATGTCTTTTGATCGAGTCTAGTCGTCACTAGTCTCCGTGGCCCCTTCCCTCGTACGGAAAACTTTTGGATCTAACCCCCGTGTTGTGAATCCTTTACCTTCCAACATTCAAACAATTCCAAAGCCCAGTTCTCGCCCTGGCAAATCAAGTCAAAGCCCTGGTTCCCGTCCTGGCAAACCTTTCAAAATCCAGTTCCCGTCCTGGTAATCATCTTTCCAAATCCAGTTCCTGTCCTGGTAATTATTCTTCAAAGCCCAATTCCCGCCTTGGCAAACCTTTTTCAAAGCCCAATTCCCGCCTTGGCAAACTTTTTCAAAGTCCAGTTCTCGCCCTGGCAAACTTTTTCAAAGTCCAGTTCTCGCCCTGGCAAACTTTTTCAAAGTACAGTTCTCGCCATGGCAAACTTTTTCAAAGTCCAGTTCTCGCCCTGGCAAACTTTTTCAAAGTCCAGTTCTCGCCCTGGCAAACTTTTTCAAAGTCCAGTTCTCGCCCTGGCAAACTTTTTCAAAGTCCAGTTCTCGCCCTGGCAAACTTTTTCAAAGTCCAGTTCTCGCCCTGGCAAACCTTTTTCAAAGTCCAGTTCTCGCCCTGGCAAACTTTTTCAAAGTCCAGTTCTCGCCCTGGCAAATCATTTCCATCATTTTCAGTCCTCGTCTGATATCCTAGGTGAAGTCAGTTCCCGCCTGACAACCACCATTCATCCATAATTTCTTACTGTAAAACCAATTCCCAATCCCCAGCAAGTCATTATTCTCTTTCCCCATTCAACCATAACATCCATAAATCATTCCACCAAAAAAAATCTCTTTCCCCAGCAGATATCAAAACAAAACAAAAAATTAAAGATAACACTTACACCATCTTCTCTTTAGGACAAATTTCTGGTCTTGGTATTTAATCTTCTTCTACCTCGAATGTTCGAAAGGCTAGCGCCAATCTCACCTTCAGGTTTAAGACGATTAAATAGGGGCAGCTGTCATACACCAAATTTGTCCTACCCTTAATTTTTAACTGACTTAAGCATCGCGTTCATCTGCATACCTCCATTAGGGCATTAACATGACCTCGCATTCATGCATTAAATAAACATACACAAAACATGGGATCATTTGTCATGGACTAGGGTTTATTTCCCTAGTTATTTGAATCGAGACTCTTTAATTAGGGTTTCGAGCTCGTGCACACTTCATCAAGTCTTTTGTTACAATGGTCATACAATATTTCAAGACTTTGACTCGCTCAGGTGGGCATCTTCTATTACAAGTGTTTGATTTGATTTTAAAGGTCAAAGAAAATGGGTTGGGGTTCTTAATGTGCTTGCTTAGAGAGGAGGTTATTGGTGTCAATTCGAATTGCGACTATAAATACTTTCAAGAACTTTGGTTTCAACCCTATGTTCCGGTGCTTATTCAAGCTTTCGAATGTTGTAAGAATCGGAAAAGATTAGAAAATTCCAAAGGGGAGGAATGAAAAGTTGAAATTCAAGGCCTACAAGTGGAGAGAAATTCTTTTCCACATTCAGAGTCAATGAGTGACAAAAACAAGTTATCCATACAAAGCCCATACATTCAATTCATCCAAAATCCACATCCACTCAATATCAAACATATTACATGTTCACCACAAGTATTCATGCCTTCATCAAGTCCATCCATCATAATCTCTACAAAATTCACTACAAAATCCAAAACCATTCATTGCATCAAAGCCATATTCATTACAAGTATAAAACTACAAAAATCTCACAAATAGTTCTAATCCTTTCTTCACCTTACAAACTATACCAATGTCCATTATTTTCATACTTTTGGAACATGGAACAAAAAAGAAAAAGAGACATCATAATTTATTGCTAAACCTAAAAGCTCTAAGTTCCTAAACTCCTTTGAGCAAGCTTTATACTTTCAACTTTGCTTGGCCTTCATTAGGTGTTAGAAGCCCATGAGATATTCGCAATAATGCAAACAGCACCATACCTGCAGCAAAAGCAACAAATCGAACCAGTTCAGCATCTAAGCTTAAAGCATCATACAGCAAAAGATTGTTAAACAAGATGAACAGAACTACAACATGCCAACGGTCTCTCACCTATTGAACAAGATCTGGCCTCTTCAATTTCAATTGTTGCAGCAGCGGCGGCCATAGATTTCCGTCATTCAGCATCTACAAACAAGTTCAACTCCAGTTCAAAGCTCCACAAGTTTCACAACAAGGAAATACAAACACCTTGCAACCTGTAGCCATACATTCATCAAAATCTACAACAAAAACAGCTCCTAACAGCATTTCATTAACCCAGAATTCTACACACATTAACTAAACCAGCCCCGCATCATATACCAGACACATCTACCTGCATTCAGTTTCAAACATGGCCATAAACCCCCTAACTACCAGCAACTAACCTACAACTAACTTCCAAACACATAACAGAATTTAACTACCAACCTATTCAATTCTAACTACCAAAAAATCAGTTTATTGATCTCCACCCAACATGTAACAAACCTCTAACCACCTATAACTGAATCAATCTCTGCCCTCCATTTCCTAAACAGAATTCCTCAAATCTCCAACTGAAACGGCATCCTCACTTTCACAGTATAACTAACCCCTCCACTAACTGTTACTATCATAACTGAATCTAACAGAAAACTTCCAGCTCATTCTCAAACATAATAACTAACCCTAACAGAAAGATAACTGTCAAAAAACCAATTCAGTTACAAACTAACCACTTCATAACTAACCTAACAGAATCTAACAACCTCTAACTGATTCAATAACAGTCAACAATAGAAATAACAGATTGAGAACTAACCTTGAAACCTATATAATCAGAACCTCCACGCCATTTTTCAACTTCACTCTTCATTCATTCACCACCATCCTCACTTCACATTCAGAATCTTCAAACCTTCTCCTCCACCATTTCCCACAATCACATTCATCATTCTTCTTGAACCTCGCCACTTCTTCTTCTTCAATCACCTTCCTCATTCGTCTTTATTCACTATCATCTTCATCTCTCTTCGCTCATCATCAACAATCATCTTCATCTCTCTTCGCTCGTCATCAACACTCACCTTTAATCTCTGCAATTCGTCTACATCATCCCTGTAACATTCGGTTCGGTTCAACTCTTCGCGCTCAGAATCAAGGAACGAAGCAAACTTAAAGAAATAGAAGAAGAAAAAGAATTCACAAAGATAAGAAGCGAAAGGACTCAAGAACTCACCGGGAAAGATTGTTCAATTGCTTTCGCGTTTATTTCGCCAAGCGCGATTGTTTTCTCCATTCTGAATTTTCTCTTCACCTTGCACCGATTCTTCATCACAGGTACGTGCTCCTACTCGTTGCAATTGTCAATTGTGTGCTTTATTCACTACCTCGACTTGCTTCCAATTGAACGAATCGAGTCTCTGAGTTACGAATCCGGAGCTTTTACGAACCTAGGGTTGAAATCGGGGATAACGGAGATTCGAGAAGAGTGAAATACGAGAGAGTTTAGGCTGATTTGAGGAAGGGAGAGACGGTGGCCTGTAGTATCTCACGGCAGCGCTATGAAGCTTTCGATCGGAGGCGACGAAGGACGCGCCGTTCGCGAGGGAGATGGATCTAGGAACGAGAGTGAGAAGAGAGTCTGAAGAGGAAGTTGAATCGTCACTTCTTTTTACCCTAATCCCTCTTTCTATTATTCTCCCCTTTTTTATTTTTTTTAATTAGAATTGTTAACTGAAAAATAAAAAAACCTGAATCTGAATTGCATTGCAAATGGAAAAATCTGATGGATCATAGGGCCTTCCCCATACGAATTTGCTAGCATACTACATGTGGCCCAACATCACCATTTTTTTTGGTAGTTCAGAAGAGGCATTAACAAAAATTTGAAATGAATCAAAATCAGCATTGGGCCTTGTCACGAATGCTACTCACACCCCCATTTAATAGGCCCATGCGCCACTCAATGCAATTCTAGTTCAGTAAAATTACTGATGCACCCCCTGGCAATATAGACTTTAGTTTTATTTTAAATTTTGTTTTCTTTTAACTTTTGTTTCGTAAGTCCCTTTTGATTCAGATAAAAAATGCACAAAATCGATGTTAGATCTTAGTTCACTTCAAAATAGTTTTTACTTTTAGTTGATAAAAACATGATAAAATCAATAATAAAATTTGTTAGTTTCAATTAAGTGATCTTAGGATTAATGTTAGACTTGAATTATAATTCCATTAACACTAAAAAACCTATAAAAAATGATAGTATTTTTAGACTAGTTTTAGCACTAATGTTTGAATTGCTTTCTTTATTCCTTTCGTACCATTTTCATGTTATTTTTGTGTGACTTTGTTGCTTAGCTTTTGGCCATATTTTTGGCCTATTTTGTTAATATCGTTTTAATGCTCCTTTTAGAATTTAGTCACCATGTTAGACTTAGATTAGAATAACAATAACTCTAGGTTTAGAAACTAGGCTAGTCCCCCACTTTTTCTCATTCTTTTCTTTTTACAACACTAAAACATCTAAAAATACTTGAATAAATTCCCCATAAAAAAATACAAAGAAAACACTTAAAACATTAATAATCAAAGTGAAAATCATTAAAAAGGGAATGGAAGCTTGGATCTCCCTTGCTTTAGGGAATCATTCGAGTGCCTGGATTTCCCTTGCTTTAGGGTTCCATTCGGGCGTAAGTTCCCAAATTCTAAAAAACACAAACCATAGAGTAACTCGAGTTTCCCTTGCTTTAGGGATTTCCTCGAAACACTCAAACTCTCTCTCTCTCTCCTTTCTTAAGGGCATCGTTATCTCCGCTCTATTGCATCCTAGGTCGATCCCTTATGCAAGAGCGCGAGCGTTAACTCCGCCCAACTAAAAAACACCAAAACAAACAGAAAATATGGAGCCGAACTACGGCGCTCTGATTCCTGAAAAGGATACGTAGGCATCAAGTCGCGGGGCTTGAACGAGCACATTTGTAAATATTTCCTTCTTTTCCCCGTATTTCATTTTGCATTCATTTCACATGTAGACATAGACATAGTACACACCCTTTAGATAGAAACAAACATAGGTGGATACCATCGAGTACGATGGGCGCGAGGTGTGCTAATACCTTCCCCTTGCGTAACCGACTCCCGTACCTAGATTCTCTGGTCGCAAGACCCTGTTCCTTCCTTTGTTAGGTTTCCTGGTATTCCTTTCCCTTATGGAATAAATATATTGGTGGCGACTCTGTTCATTTTTCGCGAGCGTGCGACAATCATATGCAATTAATCAAGATTCACATATTCATGTCATACAACTTAGCTCATTCAATTCCACATAATCAAACATGATTTCTAAACAATGTTTATAATCATGTTTCACCAACATGTAGATTCTAAGTACATATCCTTTTCGACAACATTCACGAAGTAACAACTGTATTCAAACATAATCATATTCTAAATATACAAGTTATCATCACATAATCACATATACATGTATTTCCAAATATATAGACATGTATAAGATTCACCGATGTATCACAAGTATGAACATATATCACCAAATGCACATATTCATCTCTATCCCATTTCACAAAACATCATAGAATATATTTACATCATTGGAATCGTGTCATTAATATTACAAGTATACATGTAATCACCTCTCTTACCCATGTATCATCCTCAATCAAACATGATTCACATATCCACGCATATATACATATATCATTAGTACATATAAATTCACATCTACATCACATATGTTTCAATCACATATATCACATTCATAACACAACAACTAATTCATATCAAATGAATCACAAATCCACATATATGCATATCCACCAACATCATTCCACACAATTCATATCACATAAATCACACCAACAACAACATTTTACACCGACACGTGCGACTCAAGTGTGACTCAATGCGATATGCATGTGGATCCCATCCGTTATCATTTCCGGTCATGCCGATTGTCTTCCTCTATAGACTAGATAACCACCTCAAAGCTCCATACGGCGTTAAGCTTTCAAATCTCATTCGGCGTTAGATTTGGGACAAGCAAATAATCTTCGCGAGATTACCCGACATTGCCACTTTCAAAGACTCATGCTTGTGTAAGTGTGCAACAAAACAAGACTCATGCATTTAAGACGATCACTATCTCTTAAACTACACAATCACATCTTTCCAACATTGCACAATATACACAACATGACTTCAATGCCAAATAATGCATCACTCAACACACATTAATCAATCACAAGTATTCAATTCTAGCATCATCATTATTCAATCCACATCTTGATGCATACACATTTAAATGATCATTATCAATAAGACACATTCAAATAGTATATATATATATATATATATATATATATATATATATATATATTCATCCCAACATATCATGGATATCACATCACTTAACACATCTATGATTATTAGTCACAAGTCATTAATTCATAATGCACACATAAGTAAGTCACATGTTATCCATATATTAACATCAAAATTAAACCATCCAACATCAACCAACTCTATACTATCATATAGATAATCTCATTAGCTTCCTAACGCTTCGAACGACGCATAAAACGGAGTTACGGATCAAAAGTTATGGTCTTTACAAAATCTGCTCAAAATTGAACCTTTAGGTCGACGCAAACTCATTTAGGTCGACTCAAAACTCCTCTAGGTCGACCTAACTGAAGGAAAAATAGATTTTTGGCATTCTGGACTGTTTAGGTCGACTCAGATTCTGCATAGGTCGACCCAGGCTGCGTGAAAACTCAGATTTCAACATTTTTCTTCCCTAATCCCCTCATACAACACCCATTAACCCATATACAATCCATACATCAATTGAAAGCATATTTAGCACACATATAAGGTTCCTAAACATGTTTCTAACCATGGGTTATGCATACAACACATTGAACATGAACAAATCACAAAAATCCAATTGATTTCACATAAACCTTATCATTTCTAAATTCATGAAATGGAAGAATAGAAAGCATACACAACATTACCCAATCATATAAACCTATAAGAACTTGGATTCAAACCCTTACCTCTTGAATTTATCCTTCTAACTTCAAGAAATCTACAATTCCTCTTCTCTTGTTCTTTCTCCTCTCTTCTCTTCTCTTCTCCAAATTGTGTTATCTCTAAAACCCTAGTTTTCCTCTTCTTACTATCTTTCTCTTAATGGGCTTAGTTATGTTATTACCCACCCATCCAATTATTAATTAGGCCCAATACATAGTATACTACTAATAACCTAATTAAATCATAAAACACAAATATGCATATAATTAGATATTTCAATTAATTAGTAATACCACACAATAATTAAATAAACAAATAATTAATATAACACACGAATAAGCTAATAAATAAAATATCTAATAAAATCGGGTTGTTACACCTACCATCTACGATAAACTTACTCAAACTACGATAGCGAGTGGGTATACCAACTGCGACGACTTACTAGAACTATAGTAAGTGGGTTACCTTCAAACTGCAAAAACCTTGCTAGCACTATAGCAAGTTAACTATCTTCTACACAGCAAATGGAGAACCCTCTCTATTGCTAGCTACGGTTATTCATCACGTTAGTCCCTCGGCAGTGATCTTCTTCAAAACTTCACCAATAACAAGCAAAGGTTTTATCTTTCTTTTTCAAAGTTACTAACATGCTTCAAATAACATAGCTAATAGTCATGCATCATTCGATTACATACCTCGTTCATACATAATGCATATACATACATTGCTCTCATTTATTTTGAGAAGCTCACTGCATCATACATTACATGCATCATAACATTGCATAAAAATAAGGTTGCCTTTTCAGGCCATGCTACAATCAAAGCGCCTGGTTCCTTCCAAAAGTGTTTGCTTCACATTCTGAAAAATGGTATTTATCTTGGGTGGCATCTTTAAGCCCATCTCCCATGGAAATTTTTCCTGACAAATGCAAATTTCAGGGCATTTTAGTGTCCAATCACCTTCTACCTTTAGATCACGATAGGCAGACGTGCCTATCTAACTCTTCGGGTTTAAGAAGATTGAACAGGGGAAGCTGTCATACCCCAAAATTTACCCTCTAATATTCAATAAAAGGTT